>NW_026002436.1:915620-937886 GCF_001458135.2 Marmota marmota marmota | reverse complement strand
CTTGAAATACTAGCCAGAGCAATTAGACAGACAAAAGAAATTAAAGGCATAAAAATAGGAAAAGAAGAACTTAAATTATCACTATTTGCAGATGATATGTTAATATATCTAACATACCCAAAAGGGTCTACAAAGAAACTGCTAGAGTTAATAAATGAGTTCAGCAAAGTGGCAGGATATAAAATCAACATGAATAAATCAAAGGCATTCCTGTATATCAGCAACAAAACTTCTGAAATGGAAATGAGGAAAACCACTCCATTCACAATATCCTCAAAGAAAATAAGATACTTGGGAATCAACCTAACAAAAGAAGTGAAAGTTAGGGTTAGTGTAGGTATAGGTTTAGGTTTAGGGTTAATGTTTTTGTTAGGGTTAGGGATAATGTTAGTGTTAGGTATAGGTTTAGGTTTAGTGGTAGGGTTAGGCCTCATGATAGGGTTAGAGTTAGTGTTAGGGTTATGTTTACGGTTGGTTTTAGGATTAGTGTTAGGGTTATGGTGAGCTATAGGGTTAGTGTAAGGGTTTGACTTAGGGTTTGTTTTAGTGTTAGGTATAAGGTTCATGATAGTGTGAGGGTTAGGGTTAGTGTTGAGATAGGATTAAGTTTTGGGTTACCTTTAGTGTTAGTGTTCAGGTTAGGGTTAGGGATAGTGTTAGGTTTAGGGAAAAGGATAGGGTTAAGGTTAGGGTTAGTGTTATGGTTAGGGTTAAAGTTAGGATTAGTTTTAGAATTAGGATTAGAGTTATGGTTAGGGTTAGTTTTAGGTTTACGTTTAGAGTTAGGGTTTGGTTTAGGTTTAGGGTTAGTGTTTGGATTAGGTCTAGTGTTAGGGTTAGTGTTAGGTTTTGGGATAGGTTTAGGTTATGTTTAGGGTTAGGGTTAAGGTTAGGGTTTGTGTTAGGGTTACAGTTAGGGTTATGGTTATGATTATGGTTTTGGTTAAAGTTAGGATTAGGATTAGGGATAGGGTTAGGGTTAGTGTTAGGGTTAGTTTTAGAGTTAGATTTAGGGTTAGGATTAGTGTTAATATTAGTGTTAGGTTCAGGGATATGTTTTGTGTTGGGATAAGGGTTAGGTTTAGGGTTTCTGTTGGGTTAGTGATAGGATTAGGGTTACAGTTATGGTTAGGATTAGAGTTAGAGTTAGGATGAAGCTTAGGATTAGGTTTAAGGTTAGTTTTAGGGTTCCGGGTAGGATAGGGTTAGTGTTAGTGTTAGGTTTAGTTTTAGGTTAGGGTTAGGTTTAGGGTTTTTGATAGGGTTAGGGTTAGTGTGAGGGTTAATTTTAGGGTTAAGTTTAATATATGTTTTAGTGTTAGTGTAAAAGTTAAAGTTAGGGATAGTGTTAAGGTTAGGGATATGTTTAGGGTAAATTTAGGGTTAAGGTTAGGGCTAGAATTAGTGTTACAGTAGGGTTAGGGTTTGGTTAATGTTAGGGTTAGTGTTAAGGTTAGTTTTTGGTTTAGAGTTAGGGTTAGGGTCGGGTTAGGGTTCGGGTTAGTTTTAGAATTAGCGAAAGGGTTAGGGTTATGTTTAGTGTTAGGATAGTGTTATGGTAAAATGTTAGGGTTAGTGTTAGGGTTAGTGTGAGGTTTAGGGTTAGGGTTTGTGTTGGGGTTATGGTTAGTGTTATAATTTGGGTTACAATAAGGCTTAGAATTAGGGTTAGAGTTAGGTTAAGGTTAGGGTTAAGGTTAGAGTTAGTGTTAGGTTTAGGGTTAGGTTTAGGTTTAGGGTTATTACAGTTACAGTTATGGATAGGGTTATGGTTAGGTAAGTTTTAGGTTTAGGCTTAGAGTTATGGTTAGAATTAGTGTTAGCTTTAGGGTTAGTTGTGGGTTTAGGTTTAGCATTAGGTTTAGTGTTATGGTTACGGTTAGGGTTACAGTTAGGATTAGGTTTATATTGAAGCTTAGGTTTAATGTTAGGGTTAGTTTCAGCAGTACATTTAGGGATAGGGTTACAGTTAAGGTTAGGGTTGTGATTAGGGTTAATGTAAGTGTTAGATTCAGAGTTAGGTTTAGGGTGAGGGTTGGTGATAAGGTTAACATTGGGGTAATAGTGTTAACATTTGGTTTAGGGTTAGTGTTAGGTTTAGTGTTAGGTTTAGTTTTAGGTTTATGAAAGCGTTAGGGTTAGGGTTAGGGTGAGGCTTAGGGTTAGTGTTAGGGTTAGGGTAGAGTTAGTGTTAGGGTTAGGTTTAGGGTTAGGATTAGTGTTAGAAGTAGGCTTAGTGTAATGGTTACTGTTAGGGGTAGGTTTAGGGTTATGGTTAGTGTTAGGGTTAGGGTTAGTGTAAGGATTAGGGTTTGGATTACAGTTACAATTTGTGTTAGTGTTAGTGTTAGGGTTAAAATTAAAGTTAGGGTTAGGGTTAGGTTGAGGCTTAGGGTTAGTGTTAGGGTTACGGTTAGAGTTAGTGCTAGGGTTAGGTTTAGGGTTAGGGTTAGGGTTAGGGTTAATGTTAGGGTTAGGTTTAGGGTTATGGTTAGTGTTAGGGTTAGGGTTAGGGATAGTGTTAGTGTTTGGATTAGGATTATGGTTACAATTTGCATTAGATTTAGTGTTAGGGTTAGGATTAGTGTTAGGGTTATGTTTAGGGTTAGGGTTAAGATTAGGGTTTGTGTTAGGGTTACAGTTAGGGTTATGGTTACGATTATGATTATGGTTAAAATTATAATTAGGATTAGGGATAGGGTTAGGTTTAGTGTTACATTAGGGTTAGTGTTAGGGTTAGGTTTAGTGTTAGTTTTAGCTTAGGGTTAGTGTTAGGTTTAGGTTTAGGTTGAGGGTTTGAGTTAGGGTGAGGGTTAGGATAAGTGATAGGTTTAGGTTTAGGGTTAGGGATAGTTTTAGGATTAAGGTGAGGTTTAGTGTTAAGATTAGTGTTAGTGTTAGGGTTAGGTTTAGGGTTAGTGTTTGGATTAGGTCTAGTGTTAGGGTTAGTGTTAGGTTTTGGGATAGGTTTAGGTTAGGTTTAGGATTAGGGTTAAGTTTTGTGTTAAGTTTACAGTTAGTTTTATGGTAAGGGTTATGGTTATGGTTAGTGTTAGCATTTGGGTTAGGGTTAGGGATAGGATTATTTTAGGGTTAGGGTTAGGGTTAAGGTTCATGTTAGGGTTAGGTTAGGGTTAGGGTTAAGATTAGATTTAGGGTTAAGGTTAGGGTTAGGGTTAGGATTAGGGTTACTTTTAGTTTTAGGGTTAGGGTTATACTTAGGTTTAGGTTCAGTATCAGGGTTAAGGTTAGGATTCGTGTTAGGTTTAGGGTTAGGGTGAGGGTGAGGGTTAGGTTCGGGTTATTTTTAGTTTTATGGTTATGGTTAGTGTTAGCATTAGAGTTAGTGTTAGGGTTAGGTTTAGGTTTAGAGTTAAGCTTTGTGTTAGGGTTAGGTTTAGGGTTAGGGTAAGTGTAGGGTTATGGTTACAGGTAGATTTAGTGTTATGGTAAGGGTTAGGGTTAGTGTTAATTTTAGGGTTTGGGTTAGTGTTTGTGTTAGTGTTAGGGTTAGGTAAGGGTGAGGGTTAGGGTTAGATTAGAGTCAGGATTATGTTTGGGTTAGGGTTTGTGTTAGGGCTGGAGTTAGAGTTAATGTTAGTGTTAGTGTTAGGGTTAGGATTAGTGATAGTGTTCAGGTTAAGATTAGTTTTAGTGTTAGTGTTAGGGTTAGGGTTAAAGTTTGGTTTGGGGTCAGGCTTAATGGAATGGTTAGGGTTAATATTAGGGTTAGTGGCATTGTTATGGTTAGGAATAGGTTTAGTGTTTGGGTTAGAGTAAGGTTTAGGGTTAGGGTAAGGTTTAGGGTTCAGTTTAGTGTTAGGTTTAGGGTTAGGGTTAGGGTTTGGATTAGGGTTACTTTTAGTTTTAGGGTTAGGCTTATAGTTAGGTTTAGGTTTAGTATTAGGGTTAAGTTAGGGTTAGTGTTTGGTTTACGGTTAGGGTTAGAGTGAGGGTTAGGTTAGGGTTATTTTTAGGTTTATAGTTAGGGTTAGTGTTAGCATTATAGTTACTGTTAGGGTTAGGTTAAGGTTTAGGGTTAACGTTCATGTTAGGGTTAGGGTTAGGATTAGGGTTAGTGTTAAGTTTAGGGTTTGGGTTAGTGTTTGTGTTAGGGTTAGAGCTAGGTAAGGGTGAGGGTTAGGGTTAGATTAGGGTCAGGATTATGTTTGGGTTAGGGTTGGAGTTAGAGTTAATGTTAGTGTTAGGGTTAGGGTTAGGGTTAGGATTAGTGTTAGTGTTAAGGTTAAGATTAGTTTTAGTGTTAGTGTTAGGATTAGGATTAAAGTTTGGTTTGGGGTCAGGCTTAATGGAATGGTTAGGGTTAATATTAGGGTTCGTGCCATGTTATGGTTAGGGTTAGGTTTAATGTTTGGGTTAGGGTAAGGTTTAGGGTTAGGGTTAGATTTAGGGTTCAGTTTTTGTTAGGTTTAGGGTTAGGGTTAGGTTTAGGGTTAGGTTTATGGTTAGGGTTAGGGTTATTGTTAGGCTTAGGGTTATGGTTCATCATATAGTTAGGGTTAGGGTTATTGTACTGGCTATGGATAGGTTTAACGTTAGAATTAGTGTTAGTGTTAGGCTTAGGGTACGGATTAGGGTTACGGATTGTTTAAGTTTAGGAATAGGTATGGGTTAGTATTAGGGTTAGGGTAAAGTTTAGGGTCATGGTTAGTGTTAGGCTTAGGGTACGGTTAATATTAGTGTTAGGGTATGGGTTAAGGTTAGGGTTAGGCTTAGGGTTAGATTAGTATTAGGGTTAGGTTTATAATTTGAATTATTATTACGGTTAGGGTTAGTGTGAGCATTAGGGTTATGGTTAGGATTACGTTAGAAATAGGGTTAGTGTTAGTGTTAAATTTTGCATTTGGTTTAGTGTTAGGGTTATTGTTAGGGATAGAGTTAGTGTTAGGGTTAGTTTTAATGTTAGGGTTAGGATTAAATTTAGGGTTGGAGTTAGAGTTAAGGTAAGGATTACGATTAGCATTAGGGTTAGTGTTAGGTTTAGAATTAGGGTTCATGTTAAGGTTAGGGTTAGAGTGAGTGGTAGGGTCAGGGTTAGATTTAGTCTTAGTGTTTATTTTAGGTTAAGGGAAAGAGTTAACTTTAGTGTTAGGGTTAGGTATAGGTTTAGAGTTAGTGTTACGGTAACAGGTTTACTTTTAGTGTTATGGTTATGGTTAGGGTTAGGGTTAAGGTTAGTGATAGGGTTAGGTTTAGGGTTAATGTTAGTGTTAGGGTAAGGGTTAGGGTTAGGGTTAGTGTTAGGGTTAGGTTTAGGGTTTGAGTTAGGATTAGGGTTAGAGTTATTTTAAGGGTTAAGGTTACAGTTAGGATTAGGTTAAGTTTAGTGTTAATGTTAGTGTTAAATTATGTGTTAGGATTAGTGTTTGGGTAAGGGTTAGGATTAGGTTTAGGGTGAGGGATTGAGTTAGAATTAGGGTTAGGTTTAGGTTTAGGGTTAGGGTTAGTTTTAGGGTTAGGGTTAGGGTTAAGTTTAGAGTTAACTAAGGTAAGGGTTAGAATTAGGGTTAGGGTTAGTGTTAGTGTTCAAATTAGGGTTTGTGTTAGGGTGCGGGTTTGGGTGAATGTTAGTGTTAGTGTTAGGTCTAGGGTTAAAGTTGTATTAGGGTTAGGGTTAAGGTTAATTATAGTATTAGGTTTAGGGGGAAGATTAGAGTTAGGGTTAGGTATAGGTTTAGAATTAGGGTTAGGGTAACAGTAAGTGTTATTGTTATGGTTAGGGATATGGTTAGGTTTATGGTTAGTGTTAGTGTTAAGATTATGGTTAGTGTTAGGTTACTAGTGTTAGTGCTAAGATTAGTTTTAGTTTGGGGTTAAGATTAGTGATAGGGTTAGGTTTAGGGTTAAGGTTAGTTTTAGGGTAAGGTTTAGTATTAGGGTTACAGTTAATTTTAGGGTTAGGGTTTGTGTTAGGGTTAGGGTTATGGTTAGGTTTAGGGTTATGGTTACTATTAGGTTGAGTGTTAGGTTTAGTGTCAGGGTTAGTATTAGGTTTAGGGTTAGGTTCAGGGTTAGTGTTAGGGTTAGTGTTAGGGTTACATAGGGTTAGGGTTTTAGTGATGGTTAGGGTTAGGGTTTGTGTAAGAGTTAGAGTTAAGGTTAGTTTTAGGGTAACAGATAGATTAGGATTATATTTAGGGTTAGAATTAGGGTTAGGATTAGTGTTAGGATTATGAATAGATTTAGTGTTAAAGTTACTGTTAGGTTTAGGGGTAGAGTTAGGATTTGTGTTAGAGTTAGGGTTATGGTTATGGTTAGGCTTATTGGTGT
This sequence comes from Marmota marmota marmota, assembly GCF_001458135.2. Classification (NCBI taxonomy): domain Eukaryota; kingdom Metazoa; phylum Chordata; class Mammalia; order Rodentia; family Sciuridae; genus Marmota; species Marmota marmota. The sequence goes on along the minus strand of NW_026002436.1, from coordinate 931,595 downwards.
ACTCATCACTACAGCCAAGTATAATAAAGATTAGCTGAAAAAATATTTGCTAGTATTTTTAGGAAACTCGGATTTCTGTGGAATCTTGTACAATGCTTTCAAATGAAATGGTTTGTTCCCTGCCTCTCCGTCGGGGTACTTCTAGAGAAAACAAATCTTGCAAATAGCACTGAGAACTAATTTAGTGTGTCAAGTTTCATGCAGCTAGAGTAAACCGTGTTTGAATTAGAGTTCCAACGGCATCTACCAATATAGGAGTAAACAGAATGAAACAAATCTTCATCCTAGAAGAATAAAATTTAGGGGTCCAAGTGCGAATGGAATAATGATCATTACAACCACGTATCATCAAATTTGGGTGAAAAAATATTTGCTGACATTTCAGGAAACTCGTAGTTTTGTGGAAGCTTGGCAAACGCTTCAAATGAAAGTGTTATTCCCCATTCTCTGTTTAGGGCAACTTCATGAGGGAAAAAATCTTGAGATAGCACTGAGAACTAATTTAGTGTCTCAAGTTTCAAGCTTCTAGCATAAACCGTGTTTGATTTGGAATTCCAACTGCATCTATCACTATAGGAGAAAGCAGAGTGAAACCTAAAAATTCATAGTGTTATTTCAAACGAACGCTTCATCCTAGAAGAACGAATTTTGGGGGGCCATTGGGATTGGTGTACTGATCATTACTGCCAAGTATCATCTTGATTGAGTGAAAAAATATTTGCTGAGATCTCAGGAAACTCGTACTTTTGTGGAAGATTTCCAAACGCTTCAAAAGAAAAAATTTTTCCCCAATCTATGCTTAGGGCTTCTTCAGGCGGGAACAAATCTTGCAGATAGCACTGATAACTCATTTAGTGTGTCAAGTTTCAAGCAGCTAGCATAAACCGTGTTTGAATTAGAGTTTCAACGCCCTCTACAGGAGAAAACAGAGTGAAACCTGAAATTTCAAAGTATTCCTGGAAACAAACGCTTCATCCCAGAAGAATAAAATTTGGGGGTCCAAGTGCTAATGGAGTAATGATCATTACAGCCAAGTATCATCAAATTTGGGTGAAAAAATATTTGCTGACATTTCAGGAAACTCGTAATTTTGTGGAAGCTTGGTAAATGCCTAAGATGTAAGTGTTATTCCCATGCTCTGCTGAGGGTTTCTTTCTGAGGAAACAAATCATGCAGGTACCACTGGGAACTAATTTAGTGTCAATGTGCGAGCAGCTAGCACAAACGGTGTTTGATTTAGACTTCCAACGTCCACTATCAGTATACGAGAAAACTGAGTGAAACCTAAAATTTCAAAGTGTTTGCTAACGAACGCTTCAATCTAGAAGAACGAAATTTGGGGGCCTATGTGTGAAGAAAGTACTGATCATTACCGCCAGGTATCATCAAGATTGGGTGAAAAAATATTTGCTGGGATTTCAGGAAACTTGTAGTTTTGTGGAAGCTTTGCAAACGCTTCAAACGAAAGTGTTTGTCCCCATTCTCTTTTTTGGACATCTTCCTGAGGGAACAAATCTTGAGATAGCACTGGGAAGTAATTGAGTGTCTCAAGTTTCAAGTATCTAACCCAAACCGTGTTTGATTTGGAGTTCCAATGCCATCTATCACTATAGGAGAAAACAGAGTGAAACCTAAAATTTCAAAGTATTCCAGGAAACAAACGCTTCTTCCTAGAAGAATAAAATTTGAGTGCGCACTGCGAACTAATTTAGTGTGTCAAGATTCCAGCAGGTAGCACACACTGAGTTTGATTTAGAGTTCCAACGTCATCTATCACTATAGGAAAAAACAGCATGAAACCTAAAATTTCAAAGTATTCCTGGAAACAAACGCTTCATCCTAGAACAATAAAATTTGGGGGTCCAAGTGCTAATGGATCATTAGGAGAAAACACAGTGAAACCTAAAATTTAAAAGTATTCCTGGAAACAAACACTTCATCCTAGAAGAATAAAATTTTGGGGTCCAAGTGAGAATGGAGTAATGATCATTACAACCAAGTATCATCAAATTTGGGTGAAAAAATATTTGCTGACATTTCAGGAAACTAGTAGTTTTGTGGAAGCTTGGCAAAGTCTTCAAAGGTGTTATTCCCACACTCTGCTGAGGGCTTCTTCCCAAGGAAACAAATCATGCAGGTACCACTGCGAACTAATTTAGTGTGTCAAGGTTGAAGCAGCTAGCACAAATGGTGTTTGATTTAGAGTTCTAACTGCATCTATCACTATAGGAGAAAACAGTTTAAAACCTAAAAACTCAAACTGTTACTGCAAACGAATGCTTCAACTTAGAAGAAAGATATTTGTGGGGCCAAGTGGGATTGGGGTACTGATCAACACCACCAATTATTATGAAGATTGCGTGAAAAAATATTTGCTGGGATTTCAGGAAACTCGTAGTTCTGTGGAATCTTGGACAACACTTTCAAATGAAATTGTTCATTCCCTGCCTTTCCTCCATTCTACTCAAGAGGGAACAGAACATTGAGAGCACACTGAGACCTAATTCAGTGTGTCAAGCTTCAAGCACCTAGCACAAACCGTGTTTGATTTGGTGTTCCAACGGCATCTATCACTATAGGAAAAAACAGAGTGACACCTAAAATTTCAAAGTATTCCTGGAAAGAAATGCTCCATCTTAGATGAATAAAATTGGGGGCTCCAAGTGCGAATGGAGTAGTGATCATTACCGTCAAGTATCATCAAGATTGTGTGAAGAGAACTTTTGCTGCGGTTCAGGAAACTCAGAGTTTTGTGGAATCTTAGTCAATGCTTTGAAATGAAATTGTTATTTCCCTGCCTTTCCTTCGTTCTACTTCAGGAGGGAAGAGAAATTTGAGAGTGCACTGAGAACTAAATCAGTGTGTCAAGTTTCAAGCAGCGAGCACACACCGGGTTTGATTTAGAGTTCCAACGTCGTCTATCACTATAGGAGAAAACAGAGTGAAACCTAAAATTTCAAACTATTCCTGGAAACAAACGCTTCATCCTAGAAGAATAAAATTTAGGGTTTCAATTTGAATGGAGTAATGATCATTACCTCCAAGTGTCATCAAGATTGGGTGAAAAGTATTTGCTGCGGTTTCACTAAACTCGGAGTTCTGTTGAAAATTGGCCAACGTTTTCAAATGAAATTGTTCATTCCCTGCCTTTCCGTCGTTCTACTTCAAGAGGTAAGAGAACTTTGAGTGCACACTGTGACCTAATCCAGTGTGTCAAGTTTCAAGCAGCTAGAACACACCAAGTTTGATTTAGAGTTCCAACATCATCACTATAGGAGAAAACAGCGTGAAACGTAAAATTTCAAAGTTTTCCTGGAAACAAACGCTTCATCCTAGAAGAATAAAATTTGGGGGTCCAAGTGCGAATGGAGTAATGATCATTACAGCAAAGTATCATCAAATTTGGGTGAAAAAATATTTGCTGAGATTTCAGGAAACTCGTAGTTTTCTGTAAGCTTGGCAAACACTTCAAATGTAAGTGTTATTCCCATGATCTGCTGAGGGCTTCTTCCCAAGGAAACAAATCATGCAGGTACCACTGAGAAATAATTTAGTTTGTCAAGGTTGAAGCAGCTAGCACAAACCATGTTTGATTTAGGCTTCCAACTTCTTCTCTCCCTAAACGGATAATGAAGTGCAACCTAAAAATTCAAACTGTTACTGCAAAGGAACGCTTCAACCTGGAAGAACGAAATTGGGCGGGCCATGTGGTATGGGTGTACTGATCATTAACGACAAGTATCATCAAGACTGGGTGAAAAAAATATTTCCTGATATTTCAGGAAACTCGTAGTATTGTGGAAGCTTGGGAAACACTTTCAAATGGAAGTGTTTTTCCCCAGTCTCTGCTTAGGGCTATTTCAAGAAGGAACAAATCATGATATAGCCATGAGACCTCCTGTAGTGTGTCAAGTTTCAAGCAGCTGGCCCAAACCATGTTTGATTTAGAGTTCCAATAGCATCTATCACTAGAAGAGAAAGCAGAGTGAAACCTAAAAATTAATACTGTTACTGCAATCGAATGACTCAACCTAGAAGAACGAATTTCTGGGGGCCAGTGGGATTGGTGTACTAATCATTACCACCAAGGATCATCACAATTGGGTGAAAAAATGTTTGCTGAGATTTCAGGAAACTTGTAGTTTTGTGGAAGCTTGGCAAACGCCTCAGATGTGTTATTCCCATGCTCTGCTGAGTGCTTCTTCCAGAGGAAACAAATCATGCATGTACCACTGAGAACTAATTTAGTGTGTCAAGTTACAAGTAGCTAGCACAAACGGTGTTTGATTTAGAGTTCCAACTGAATCACTCTAGGAGAAAACAGAGTGAAACCTAAAATTCCAAACTTGGCATACGCTTCAAATGAAAGTGTTATTGTAACACTAACTCTAAGCCTAAAAATAACCCTAATCATAACCCTTACACAAAGCCTAATACTAACCCTAACATGAACCCTAATACTAACCCTAACGCTAACCCTAACCCTAAATCTAACACTAACCCTAAACCTACCCCTCACCCTAATACTAATACAAAACTAACATTAACACTAACCCTAACCCTAACTCTAATCCTGACCTAACCCTAACCCTTACCGTTACCTAATCCTAATGTAACACTAACCCTAACTCTAACACTATCGCTAACTCTAAGCTTAAACATAGCCCTAAACCTAACACTAACCATAATACTATCACTAACACTAACACTAACTCTAAACCTCACCCTAACCCTAACCGAAACCCTAAAATCAACCCTAACACTAATTCTAAACCTAATACTAACTGTAATGCTAACAGTAACCCTAACCCTAACATAACACTAACCCTAACTTTAACCCTAATTGAAACACTAACCCTATACATATCCCTAACCCTAACATTATTTCTAATCCTAACCCTAAATATAAACCTAACAGTGACACCATGACTAATGCTAAATTTAACCATAACCCTATTCCTAACCCTAATTGTAACCCTAACACTAACCTTAACTCTATTTCTAATTCTAAACTTAAAACTAACCCTAAATCAGCACTAACCCTAACACTAAAACTAACACTAACACTAACCCTAAACCTAACACTAACCTAAACCCTAACCTTAATCCTAACAATAAGCCTAAACCTATCACTAACTCTAACCCTAATACTAACCATAAGGCTAATCCTAAACCTATCCCAAACACGAAACCTAAACCTAACCCTATCCTAACCCTAAAAAAACACTAACCCTAACCCTAAAACTAATCCCAACCCTAACCCGAACCGTAACCTAATTCTAACAGTAACCCAAACCCTAACTTTAACCATAACCCTAACCCTAACCGTTAAATTTAAACTAAACCTAAACATAAACTAAAACATAGCACTAAACCTAATCTTAACCATAAACATAACACTAACCCTAACCTAACCCTAACACTAACCTAACCATAAACCTAACACTATCTCTATACCTATCCCTAAACCTAACACTATTTCTAACCCTAACACTATCACTAACACTAACAATAAGCCTAACCCTAAACCTAATGCTAACCCTAACACTAACCATAACCCTAATACTAACACAAACCCTAATCTTAACCCTAACACTAATGATAACCCTAACTGTAACACTAACGCTAACACTAACCCTAAACCTAATCCTAACCTAACACTAACCCAAAACCTAACCCTAACCGTAAACCTAACCCTCAACCTAATACTAACCCTAACCCTAAGACTAACCCTAATCCTAACCCTAACCCTAACCCTAACTCTAACCCTAACCCTACCCTTAACCCTAACACTAACCCTAACCCTAATTCTAACCCTAACTCAAATCATAATCCAACCATAACCCTAAATCTAACCCTAACACAAATTATATCCCTAACACTAACCCTAATACAAAACCTAACCCTGATACAAAACCTAACCCTAACAATAACACTAACCCTAAATCTAAACCTAAACCTAAACATAACCCTAACCCTAACCCTAAGCCTAAGTAAACCTAACCCTAACCTGAACCCTAACACAAACCCTAGCCCTAACCCTAACCCTAACACTAATTTAACCTAGACCTCACCCTAACTTTACTCTAACCCTAAACCTAACCCTTACCCTAGCCCTAAACCTAACTCTAACACTAACTGTAACCCTAACCCTAAACCTAAACCTAAACCTAAACCTAACATGAATCCTAATTTTAACCCTAACATGAACCATAAATCTAACCCTAACCCTAATTTTCACCAACGTTAAACCTAACCCTAACACTAATCTTAACCCTAACCCATACCCCAACCCCAACACAAACCCTAACCCTAAAGCTAACACTAACCTAAACCCTAATCCTAACACTAACCCTAAACCTAACCATAAAACTAATACTAACTCTAACCTTAACCCTAACCCTAAACCAAAATTTTACCCTAATCCTAACCCTAACCCTATCTGTAACCCTAACACTAAACATACCCCTAATACTAACACAAACCATAAACCTAATCCTAACTCTAACCCTAACAGCAACCCTAACCCTAAACCTAACACCACCCCTAAGACTAACACTAACCCTAACTTTGACTCTAACCCTAACCCTAACCCTATCACTAACCCTAACAATAATCCTAATCCTGATCCTAACTCTAATCCTCACCATAATTCTAACCATAAACTAACCCTAAACCTAAACCTAATCCTAACACTAACCCTAAACCTAACTATACCCTAACCCTAAGCCTAACCCTAACTTTAAAACTAAAGCTAACAATTACCTTAACCTTAACCCTAACACAAACCCTAAACTTAACTTTAACCTAAGCTAAACCTAATCCTAAACCTAACCCTAACACTAATACTAACCCTAACCCTATCTTGAAACCTAACTCACCTAAACCTAAATCTAACCCTAATTTTAACCATAACTGAAATCTTAAAAATAATCCTAACTGTAACCCTAAGAGAAATCCTAACCCTAACACTAACACTAACCCTAATTCTAACCCTAACACTAACCCTAATCCTAAATTTGACTCTAACCTTAAACCTAAACCTAAAACTAACCCTTACCCTAACCCTACCACTAACCCTAACAATAAACCTAAACCAGAGCCTAACTCTGACCCTCACCTTAATTCTAACCGTAAGCTAACACTAAACCTAACCCTAATACTAACACTAACCGTAAACCTAAGTATAACCCTAACCCTAACACTAACACTAACCCTAAACCTAACCCTAACTTTAAAACTAAAGCTAACACTAACCCTAACCTTAACCCTAACGTGAACCCTAAACCTAACCCTAACCCTAATCCTAAAACTAACAGTAACACTAATACTAACCCTAACCCTATCTTGAACCCTAACTCACCTAACCCTAACCCTAACTGTAACTCTAAGACAAATCCTAAACCTAACCCTGTCCCTAACACTAAACCTAACACTAAACCTACACTAACACTAATTTTAATCCTAACCCTAACACTAAACATTACCCTAACCCTTACCCTAAACCTTACCTTAACACTTACACTAAACCTAAACCTAACAATAACCCTAACCCTAACCCTAAACCTGATCCTAATCATAACACTAACCATAACTCTAAACCTAATCCTAATCCTAACCCTATCACTAACCCTAACTCTAACCCCATCTGTAAATATCAGTAACACTAACCCTAACTCTATCCCTAAACCTAAACTCAACCCTGACTCTATCCCTATTAATAACCCTAACATTAACCTAACCCTAACACTAAACCTAACCCTTATACTAACCTAAGCCTGAACCCTAACACTAACCCTAAACCTAACCCTGACATAAACCATAAAACTAACGTAACACAAACCCTAACCCTAACAGTAATTTTAACTCGAACACTAACCCTAATTCTAAACCTAAACCTAATCTTAACAATAACCCTAAATCTAACTCTATCCCTAACACTAACCCTTACTCTAACCCTAATCCTAACCCTAACCTAACACTAACCCTAAGCCTCACCATAACCCTAACCCTAACTGTAACACTAACCCTAATTCTAACTCTACACTAACCCTAAATATAAGTCTAATACTAACCCAAAACTAATCTTAAACCTAACCATAACCCTAAATGTAACACTAACCCTAATCATAACCCTAACCCTGGACCTAAACCTAACACTAACCCTAACCATAACCCTAAAACAAATCCTAACCATAACTGTAAACCAAACACTAACCCTAACCCTAGACCTATCCCTAGTACTAAACCAAACCCTAACCCTAAACCTAAAACTAACCCTAAAACTAACCATAACCATAATTCTAAACCTAACCCTAACCCTAACTGTAACACTAAACCTAACACTAACCCTAACCCTAAACCTAACGTTACCCTAATGCTAATACTAACCATATACCTAACACAAACCCTTTAGCACAACATAACCCTAACCATAACCTAACACTAACCCTAACCCTTACCTAAATGTAACCCTAACCCTAACATGAACACTAACCCTAACACTAACTTTAACCCTAACCTAACACTAACCCTAACCCCAACACCAACTTTGCCACTAACCCTAACCCTAACCCTAACCCTAACATTAACACTAACCCCAATACTATACCTAACCTACCCATAACCATAAAACTAACCTTAGCTCTAACCCTATGTGTCACGCTAACCCTCTTCCTAACCTTAACCCTAATTGTAACACTAACTCTAATTCTAACCCTAACACTATACCTAAAGCTATGTATATATAACACTAACCCAAACACTAATCCTTAACCTAACTATAACCCTAAATGTAAGACTAATCCTAACCCTAACCCTAACACTAAACCTATGTTTTAACACTAACTCTTACAGAAAATCTAAACCTAAACCTTACCCTAACACAAACCATAATTCTTACCCTAACCTAACACTAACCATAACCCTAACCGTATCGCTAATTCTAAAACTAACCCTAACCCTAACCCTAACCCTCACCCAAAAACTAACCTTAATCCTAACCCTAACCCTAACCCTAACATTAACCAAAACCTAATCCTACCATAACACTAATTCTAGCCCTAACCCTAACCCTAAAAAAACCCTAAACATATCCCTAACCCTAACACTATCCCTAGCTTTAATCCTAACACTAACACTAACACATACACTAAACCTAACCCTAACCCTAACCCTCACACTAACCCTAACCCTAACAAAAACACTAACTCTAAACCCTAATCCTAACCCTCACCCTAACCCTCACCCTAACCCTAACCTAACTCTAAACCTAACCCTAAATCTAACCCTAACCCTAAACGTTACCCTAACCCTAACCCTAACTCAAACACCAACCCTAACCCTTTGAATCTAAGAGTATCAAACCTGGGGTGCAAATTATATTTTGTGAAATGTCAACTCTGTTGAGTATCAAAGAAATCCACTGAACCTATTGTTGTACATCTCAGTACATAGAGATACTTCTACAAAATCCTAAAGTGAGGTAGTATAAATTGTACCTGCTTGATTCTGCATAGAGGTACTTCCACCAGGAACAAAGCACAGAGTGAGCAATGAGAACTGAATTTTATGCCAAATTACAGCAGCTAGCACAGACCATGTTTGATATTGCAGCTCTATTTTTATCCACCAGTATAATGCAAAGTAAAGTGAAACCTGAAAATTCAAACTGTTCCTGTCTGAAAACTGTTGAACCTAAGAGAACCAAACATGAGGAACAAAGTGTGTTTAGTGAAATGGTGAATCCTCCTGAGTATCCAAAAAATCCAATGAAAAATTTTTGCAGGTCTTTCAGTATATGGGAATTTTTCTTCTCATTCCTAAAACACTGAAAGACCAAGCTGTTCCTGCAAGCCTCTGCTTAAATCTACATTAACCCCCCACCAAAAAAAAAAAGAAAAAGAAGAGTGAACACTGAGAAATGATTGTGTGTATGAATCTTCAAGAATCTAGCAAAACCGTGTTTGATTTCTAGCACACTTGCCACCATCGCTATAGTGCAGAGTGAAACCTGAAAATTCAAACTCTTCTTCTGTGCAAATCTTTGTACCTAGCAGCACAAAACTTGTGGTACTAAGTGGGTATAACTAAAGGGTGAACCCTACTGAGTATCCAAGAAATACTATAAAAAACATTGTTGCAGCTCTTTCAGTACATAGGAATTCTACTGCTACCGTTAAAAACATTGATAGATAAATGTGTTCCTTCCTTCCTCTACTTAGAGCTACTTTGATTAGGAACAATCCACAGAGTGATCATATAGACTTCACTGTGCGTGTGAAATTACAAACTGCTAGAACAATTGTGTTTGATTTTTAGCCTTATTTCTACCCATCTCTATAGTGCACAAAAAAGTAAAACCTAAAAATTCAAAATGTTCCTGTGTGCAAACAGGTTAACCTAGGAGTCCCAAACTGGAGGTACTAAGTTGGTTTAAAAAGTGGGTGAACCCCACCCAGAATAAAAGAAATCCAATGAAAAAAAGTGTTTCAGCACTTTCAGTGTATTGGAATTTTTCTGCTAGTGCCTAAAACGAGTTAGTAGAGACAATTTCTGTGTGCTTCTGCTAAGAAAACTTCAAGCAGAAACAGTGTGAGCATTGAGAACTGATGTTGAATGTCAAGTTTCAAGCAGCTAGCAGAAACCATGTTTGAGTTTCAGTTATATATTAATCCACTGTATAGTGCAAAACAAATTGAAATCAGAAAATTCAAAAATGTGTGAAAAACCTTGAACCTATAAAAACCAAACATAAAAAGCAAAGTGTGTTTATGCGAAGAAGAAAAGTGCAGAGGATCCAAGGAAGGGAATGAAAAAGTTGTTGCAGATCTTTCAGTATATTGGAATTATCCGACTAGCTCCTACAGTGGAGAAAAAAAAATAAAAAATGAGAAAAATAAACTGTTCCTCCTTACATCAGCTTTCAGCAACTTTGACAAGGAACAACAGAGTGAACACTTAGAACTGATTGTGTGTGTGAAGTTTCAACCATCTAGCAAAAACAATGTTTTATTTGTAGCTCTATTTCCATCTTTCTCTAGAGTGCAAAATGAAGGGAAACCTGAAAATTCAAACTGTTCCTGTCTGGAACCCATTGAATCTAGAAGACATAAACTTGGGGAACAATGTGAGTTTAGTAAAGGGATAAGTCATGCAGCGTATCAAAGCGATCCAATGAAAATAATTTGGTAGCTCTTTTGATCATGTGAATTTTCCTGCTAGCTTTGAAAGCACTGACAGAGAAGATTTTGCTGTGAGATTCTGCTTAGAGCTACATTGACCAGAAATAAACCATACAGTGACCACTTAGAACTGATTTTGTGTGTGAAATTTAAAGTTTTAAGAACATACCATGTTTGATTTGTAGCTCTATTTTCATCCATTTATTTAGGGCAAAACAAAGTGAAAGCTAACAATTCAAAGAGTTCCTGTGTGCAAACCTTTGAAGCTATGAGAACCAATCTTGCAGAACCAATTGTACTTAAAAAACATAAATCCAGCTGAGTGTAAAAGAAATAAAACCAAAAAAGTGTTGCAGCTCTTTAAATACATTGGAATTTTCTTGTTAGCTCCTAAGGCACAGATAAAGAAAGCTGTTCCTGCATGCCTCTGCTTAGAGCTTCTTTGACCAAAAAAAAAAAAAAAAAATCCACAGAGTAAACACTTATAACTGATTGTGTATTTGATATTTCAATCATATAGCTTTAAACCTAATCTAGCACTAACCCTAACCCTAAGACTAACCATAATCCTAACACTAACACTAATTATAATTCTAACCTAAACCCTAAATCTAACCCTAATTCTCTCTGTAACCATAACACTAACCTAACCCTAACTTTAACTTAAATCCTAACCCTAACCCTAAAAAAACCCTAACCCTAATCCTAACACTAAACCTAACACTAACCCTAACACTAAATCAAACCCTAATTCTAAAACTAACCCTAATCCTTACCCTAACCCCAACGCGAATACTAACCATAATCCTAACCCTTAACCTAACCCTAAATCTAACCATAACATTAACCCTGACCCTAACCCTAACACTAACTCTTAATTTATTGCTAGCCCTAACACTATCCTTAATCCTAACCCTTACCCTAAACCAAACACTAACACCAAACCTAAACCTAACCCTAACCCTAACACTCACACTAAACCTAACCCTAACATGAACCCTAACCCTAACACTTACCCTAACCATAGACATAACCCTAACCATAACAGTAAGCCTAAACTTATACCTATCCCTAAACCTAACACTAAGCATAACCATACATCAAATCCTAACACTATCCCTAACACTAACTATAAAGCAAAGTTTAACACTAACACTAACCCTAACTCAAAACCTAATCCTAACCGTAACTCTAGCCCAAACCCTAAATCAAACCCTAAACCTAACTCAAACCCTAAGCCTAACACTAACACTAACCCTAATCTGTAATCCAACACTAAACCTAACCCAAACCCTAACACTAATCCTAACCCTAACCATAACCATAAAACTAACCCTAAACATAAAACTAACCCTAAAACTAACCCTAAACATATTCCTAAACCTAACACTATACCTAATCATAACCCTAACTGTAACCCTAGCATTAACCCTAACCTTAACCATAATATTAATCCTAACTCTAACTCTAACCCTAACATTATGACGAACCTTAACCCTAACCATAACACTAACATAACCCTAAAACTAAACCTAACACTAACCCTAAACCTAACACTAACCTTAAACCTAACATAAAACCTAACACTAACACTAAGCCTCACTCTAACCCTAGAGGAGAACCTAACACTAACCCGAAACCTAACCATAGCACTTACCCTAACACTAACCCTAACGCAAACCCTAACACTAACACTAATCCTAACACTAACTCTAATCCTAAAGGTAATCCTAAAACTAACACTAACCCTAATCCTAACCCTAACACAAACTTTAAACCAAACCTTAACACTAAACATAACCCTAAACCTTACCCCAACACTAACCCTAAAACTAAACCTAAAATTAACCCTAATCCTAACTGTAACCCTAAACCTAAAAACCTAAAAATAACCCTAATCATAACACAAACCTTAAATCTAATCCTAATCCTAACACTAAACTTAACCCACACCCTAACACTAACTCTAACCCTAACCCTAACCTTAAACCTAACCCTAGTTTTTAACCTAACCCTAAATCTTACCCTAACCCGAACACTAACACTAACCCTAACCATAACACTAACCCTAACACTGTACCTAAACCTAACCATAACCCTAACCATAACATTATACCTAATCCTAACACTATCACTAAAACTAAACCTAAACCTAAACATACTGCTAACCCTAACACTAAACCTAAACCAAAACCTAAGGCTAACCCTACCCTTAATTCTAACACTAACCCTAACCCTAAACATAATCCTAACACTAACCCTAACACAAAATTTAACACTAACATTAACTCTAACCGTAACTAACTGTAATCCTAACACTAACAATAAACCTAAACCTAATCCTAACTCAATCCCTAACAGTAACCCTAACACTAACACTATCTCTAACCCTATCCCAACCCTAATCCTAACCTTAACCCTAACCCTAACACTAACGCTAGTCCTAAACCTAACACTAACCGTAACACAAACCCTAAGTCTAACCCTAACCCTAACACTAAACCTAATTTTAACCCTAAAACTAACAATAACCATAACACTAACCCTAACATTAATCCTAACAATAACCCTAACCCTAACACTAACCATAACCCTAAAACTAACCCTAACCCTAACATGAACCCTAATCGTAACCCTCACCCTAACACTAACCTTAACCGTAACCCTTACACTAATATAACACTAATCCTAAACCTAGCCCTAAGCCTAACACTGAAGCCAGATTTAAAGTTAGGTAGTCAGTGTAGTTAGGTAAATCGGGTCTAATATCGAGTGAAATCTTAAATGGAGACCATGCAGAGAATGACTCAGGAAAAACACAGGACAACTCATGGAATGTTAATGAAATCCCTAAAAGGCTCTAGGCCAAAGTCTACCTTAAAGAAATGTTAATGAACAGCCCCCAGCAAAAAGGTGCTGACTCAGAAGTCCTTCCTGACCAGATTACTTCTTTGGCCCACCTGTGTCCCACCCCTCGGGCCTTCCAACCTACATTCCATCACCAAAACTATAAAAAGGGGAAACAACCAGACTTCCACGGATTCCACCTCTTGGGTCCCCTTCTTCCTCCGGGAGAAGTCTTTTCTGCTGTCCTTTAATAAACTTCTAATTTCTACTCTGACCTTGCCTCGGTGTGCTTCTTTGGTGTTATTCTTCAACATTGGGGAAGCAAGAACTTGTCACCGGTCAACAGCGGTAACATATTGGAGGTTCCACCGAGATTCTACACTGAGGTAAGTGCACGCACCCCATGTCTGTTTGAGGTGCATCTTTCTCTCTCTTTCTTTCTGGAGGGTAAGGTGGGCACCCGACGGCTACTTAAACGCAATTAGTGCAGCCACCACTCTTCGAGACTCGGGTGAGAGGTTTCCCGGCCTAGGCAGCTGTCAATCACCTGTTCAATACAGAGCAGGCATGTTGGGTTCTGCCAAAGCCACTTCCAACTTTTCTGTCTGGGCCAGGAGAGCAATTGGCGTGAGTACACAGTGTCCTGAATCCCAATCTGTCTCGGATGCATGGAGGTGGAGGAAGGAGTTTGGAACAACTGTGGAATTCTGGTCTGGGCTACACTCAGACATATTCTTAAGGTTCCTTTCTCTTGAGCCCCCTCCCAACGGCCCTCAGTGGTATCTAGGGTGATTGGTAGATGAATGCCACTGAGGGAAAGCCCCAATCACATTTGCCTCCGTATGGGCTATGCAACACTCCCAACCCTGCATCCATTCCTCCTGGATGCTCCCCTTCTTTCTCAGGTCAGAAATGTTAGAAATTCAGGTTGTAGGACTGAGAAAGGCATGGGATAATTAGTAAAATCTGCCCAGGTTCCTTAAGATGCATAGGTAACTTTAACTAGTCTGTTTTACCATCCCAATGTTTAAAATGTGTTGTGTTCCCTAAGCTGCTAGAGAGGCATTTTTAGAATCAACTCCTCTGGTAATCTGCTACCTTACAACCAGTAGATATTCCTTAACACTTAGGTGGCTCCTTTAGTCTACAGAACAAAGGCAACAAAAGAGCGCATGTTTCTCTTTTGCAATGGGTTTTTAGTGGCTGGGAGGATAAGCAGTAATGCCCTTAAGTCTGAATCCTCCCAGGGTCTCTGGCACAGGGCAAACTGAGACCCTAGCACTTTGCTAAAGGAGACCAGAAACCCCTTGGCAAAGCAAGGTGAGAGACGTGTTTTCTGGACCTTTTAGGAAGCTCAAGCTTAGGGAGACGTCCCTAATGAGAACAGTTTTCTCCGGCACGGCGGGGGCACCTGAGTCCTGTTTTCTTCTCACTCAGACAGGAGCTTCTCTCTCTCCAATACGCCAGGTGCACCTCTAGCCTGCGTATTGAAAAGTTGGGATAAATTTGAACCTCAGATGCTCAAGAAAAAGTGCCTCATTTTCTTGGCCTGGCCTCAATACAAACTCTCTGATGAAGAAACCTGGCCACCAGAGGGATATATCAATTTTAATACAATTTTACAGTTTGATAAAATTTACAAAAAATGAAATGGTGTGAGGTGCTGTATGTTCAGATTTTATTTGCTCTAAGGGAAAATCCTAAATTATGCCAACAGTGTAAAGTAGACTTAGCTATGATATCTGCCATGAAGAGAAAAAATCTTGGACTCACTGAGGAAAAAGAATCAAGAGAAAAATTTGGGCTGATCAAAGTACATACCCCCTTCCACCTTCAAGACCTAAGGCAGATAAAAACTGACTCTACTGGAAAGTTAGGAGATATGCCAGATTGCCTGGGATTGGATCTATCCAAAGGAGCTAATCCTGTAAGTAAAAGGGAAACT
>NW_026002436.1:885912-915121 GCF_001458135.2 Marmota marmota marmota | reverse complement strand
ACAAATGTCCTTAAAGATTTACATGCTCAGATAGAAGCCATGTCCTCAGCAACTTTGTCATGGAAACAATATCTTAGCTCCTAGTTCTTGGTACTTCCTGGTGGAAAACATTGTTAGTCTTTGCCTTTGCCATCATACTCATTGGCATATTCCTGTGCTATGGCATTTATTGCTGCATCAATATGGTTCCAGTACTAATGAATTCTTGTTTCTCTTATAGACCATCCATCACTCAAATGGCCCTCCAGCCTATTACTTCTCAATCAGACTTCTATCATGGACCACTTGATAGACCCGATTTTTAAAGGGGGACTCCAAACTGCTTGCCCCACATCGTCCCTTTTCAACCTGAAGAAGCCAGAAAGATCTTTGTCCCCCCTTCCTTACAGCAGTAAGGAGTTCCCAAATTAGAGGGGGGAATGAAGCCAGATTTAAAGTTAGGTAGTCAGTGTAGTTAGGTAAATCGGGTCTAATATCCAGTGAAATCTAAAATGGAGACCATGCAGAGAATGACTCAGGGAAAACACAGGACAACTCATGGAATGTTAATGAAGTCCCTAAAAGGCTCTAGGCCAAAGTCCACCTCAAAGAAATGTTAATGAACAGCCCTCAGCAAAAAGGTGATGACTCAGAAGTCCTTCCTGACCAGATTACTTCTTTGGCCCACCTGTGTCCCACCCCTCGGGCCTCCCAACCTACATTCCATCACCAAAACTATAAAAAGGGGAAACAACCACACTTCCATGGATTCCACCTCTTGGGTCCCCTTCTTCCTCCGGGAGAAGTCTTTTCTGCTGTCCTTTAATAAACTTCTAATTTCTACTCTGACCTTGCCTCGGCGTGCTTCTTTGGTGTTATTCTTCAACATTGGGGAAGCAAGAACTCGTCACCGGTCAACAGCGGTAACAACACTAACCCTAAAACTATCCATAACCCTAACACTGTAATAAACCCTAACCCTAACCCTAACAAAAACATTGACAATAAATTTAACCCTAACCCTATCCCTCACCCTAACCTTAATCCTAACACTAATAATCACCGTAAACCTAACACTAACCCGAACATTAATTCTAACTGTAATACTAACCCTGACCCTAATTTTAAAATTTAACTTAACACTAACGCAAACCTTAAACTTAACCATAACTGTAACATTAAAACTAATTTTGACCCTAACCCTAATGCTAATCCTAACCCTAACTCTAACCGAACCCTAAACGTAACCCTAACACTAACCCTAATCCAAATCGTAATCCTAACTCTAACACAAAACCAAAGTCTAACTCTAACCCTAACATTAGCATTAAACCTAACCGTAACACTAACACTAACCCTAACACTCACCCTAACACTAACATTAACCCAATCCTAACACAAACCCTAACAATAAACATAATCTTAACCCTAACTAACCCTACCCCTAACACTAACCTAAAAATAACCCTAACCATAACACTATCCCTAATCATAACCCTATATCTAACACTAACCATAAACCTAACCATAAATCTAACCCTAACCCTAACCCTAACCCTAACACTAAGTCTAATCCTATCCCTAAACCTATCAGTATAATTAACCCTAACCCTAACCCTAACACAAACCTAACCCTAACCCTAACTCTAACACTAACACTCACCCTAACCCGAACCCTAACACAAACTCTAATTCTAACACTAACACTAACCCTAATCCTAACCCTCACCTTAACCCTAACACTAACCCTAATCTTATCATTAACCCTAAACGTAATACTAACCCTACCCCTAACCCTAAACTTAAAAAAAACGTAAGCCTAGAACTAACATTAACCCTAACACTAACCCTAACACAAAACTTAACACTAACATTAACACTAACCTTAACCTAATGCTAACTGTAACCCTAACCCTAACAATAACCCTAACCCTATTCCTAAACCAAACCCTAAACCTAACCCTAAAACTAACCCTAACTGTAACCCTAACCCTAACACTTGTCCTAAAATTAACCTTAACCCTAAACCTAACCCTATCACTAATCTTAACCCAAACCTAACACTAATCTTAAGCATAACACTAATCTTAACCCTAACACAATTCATAACACTCACCCTAAACCTAACCCCAACCCTGAAACTAACTCTAAACCTATCCCTAACCCGAACAGTATAATAAACCCTAACCCTAACACAAACACAAACACTAACAATAAACCTAACCATAACTCTAAATTTCACACTAACCCTAACCCTAACATGAACATTAATTCTAACTCTAATACTCATCCTAAACCTAAACTTAACCCTAAAATGAACCTTAAACTTAACCCTAAACCTAACCTTAAAACTAACCCTAGCACTAACCCTAAACCTATCCCTAAACCTATCCCTAAACCCACCCCTAAACCTAACCCTAACACTAACCCTAATGCAAACCATAACCTGAACTCTAACACGAACCCTAAGTCTAATCCTAACTCTAACACTAAACCTAACACTAACCCTAACTCTAACTCAAACACTAAAACCAACCGTAACACTAACCCTAACCATAAACCTAACCCTAACAATAAACCTAACCCAATTCTAATCCTATCACTAATTCTTCACCTAAACATAACCCCAAACCTAACAGTAACACTAACCCTAACCAAAACCCTAACCCAAACATTAACCCTATCTCTACCCCTAACCCTAACACTAACATTAAGTGTAACTCTAAACCTAATCATAATCCTAACAGTAAACCTAACCCTAATTCTAACCCTAAATATAACCATAACCTTATCCATAAAACTAACAATAACCCTAACCCTAGCCATTACACTAATCCTAACCCTAACCCTATAACCAACCATAACCCCAAACAAACTCTATTTCTAACCCTACCCTAACACTAAACCTAACCATAACACTAACCTTAAGCCTAAAACTAAGCCTAAACCAAACCCTAACACTATACCTAAACCTAACCTTAACACTAACCCTAAAGCAAACCTAACACTAACACTAATCCTAACACTAAAACTAAATCTAACCCTAACCCTAACCTTAACCCAAACCCTAAACCTGATACTAAACTTAAATCTAACCCTAACCCTAAACCTAAGAATAAACTTAACCCCAAACTTTATCCTAAACCTAAACCTTACCCTAATCAGAACACTAAACTTAACCCTAACCATAACAATAACACTAACCCTAACACTAACCCTAACGATTCCATTAAGCCCGAAACTAACCCAAACTTCAAACCTAACCATAACCTTAACACTAAAACTAAAACTAATCCTAACCTTAACAGTAACACTAATCCTAACCGTAACCTTAACACTAACACTAATATTAAGTCTAACTCTAACCCTAACACAAACCCTAACCCAACCATAATCCTGACCCTAATCTGTCCCTAACCCTCACCCTTACCTAAAGCTAACGCTAACACTAACACAAACACTAACCCTGTCCCTAAATCGAACACTAACACTAACCATAATTTTAATCCTAATCATAAACTTAACCCTAACCTTAACACTAACCATAACACTAACTCTATCTGTAACCCCAACCCTAACCCTCACACTTACTCTAACCTTAACCCTAACCGTAACATGAAGCTTAGCCTTAAACCTCACCCTAACAATAACCCTAACCCTAACCCTAATTCTAACCCTAACCGTAACCCTAACCATAACCATAATCCTAAGAATAATCCTAACGCTAACCCTAACCCTCAATATAAACTTAAAAATAATTCTAACTCTAACCCTAACCCTCAACATAACCCTAAACCTAATCCTAAACTTAACATTAATCCTAACCCTAATCCTAACACTAAACCTAAACATAACTGTAACCTTAGCCCCAAAACTAAAAGAAATCCTAATCTTAACCCTAACCCTAACACTACCCTAACCCTAACCGTAAACCTAAACTTAACACTAACCCTAATCCTGACCCTAACCCTAACATGAACCATAACCCTGAAACTAACCCTATCCTAACCCTAACCCAAACCCTAACCCTAACATAATCCTATCCCGAACCCTAACCCAAACCCTAACAGTAACAGTAACCATAACCCTAACCATAAAACTAATAACGCTAACACAAAACCTAACCCTAAACCTAACCCTAACACAAAACCTAATCCTAATTCTACACCTAACCACAACCCTAACCAAAATCATAACAATAACTTTTACCTAATCCTAACAATAATGCTTGCCTAACCAAACCCAAATTTTAACACTAACACTAACCCTAACACTAATCCTAACACTAACCCTAACACACACCTTAAACCTAACCATACTTCTAAGCCTAAACCTCACCCAAATCATAACCCCAAACCTAACAATAATCCTAACACTAACCCTATCCCTAACCCAAACAGAAACCCTAAAACTAATTCTAACCCTAACCCTAACACTAACCCTAAACCTAACTTTAATTCTAAACCTAACACTAATCCAAACCCTGACAATAACCCTGACCCTAAACCTAAACCTAACCCTCACCATAAGCCTATCCCTAAACCTAACACTAACCCTAACCCAAACACTAACACTAACCCTAACCATAAAACTAACCGTAACCCTAACACAAAACCTAACCCTTTCCCTAACCCTAACACAAACCCTAATCCTAATTGTATACCTAACAACAACCCTAACCAAAACCATAACCCTAACTTTTACCTAACCATAACACTAACACTTACCTAACCAAACCCACATTTTAACACTAACACTAAACCTAACAGTAACTCTAACCCTAACACAAACACTAAACCTAACCATACAACTATGCATAACTCTCACACAAACCATAACCGCAACCCTAACACTAACACTAACCCTAACTTTTACCCTAACCCTAACCCTAATCCTAATCCTAACGATAACCCTTAACCCTAAACCTAAACCTAAACCTCACCACAGCCCTATCCCTAATCCTAACACTAACTCTAACCCTAACACTAACACTAACCCAAAACCTCATTAAAACCCGAAACCAAACACTAATGCTAACCCTTACTCTAACCCTAACCCTAACCTAAACCCTAAAACTAAACCTAACATTAACCTAAGTGTAAACCTAACATGAACCCTAACACTAACCCTAACCCTAACCTAACCCTAAATGTAACCCTAAATCTAACACTAACCCTAACCCTAACAATAACAATAACTTTAACCCTAACCCTAACCCTTACCTACCCTAAACCTGTCCCTAACCCTAACAATAATCATAACCATAACTGTAAGCCTATATGTCACCCTATCAGTAACCCTAACACAAACCCTAACCCTAACCCTAACCCTAACATTAACCCTAACCCTAATCCTAACACTCACCCTAACCCTAACGTTACAGTAACACTAATTCTAAACATAACGCTAAACCTAAACCTAAACCTTAACCTAATCCTAATCCTAACCCTAAAACTAACTTTAACCCTAAACCTAAAACTAACCCTAATCACAATACTAAACAAAACACAAACCCCAACGCTAACCATAACCCAAACTTTAACATAACAATAACCCTAAGCCTAATCTAACACTAACCCTAATCCTAAACCTAAACTTATCACTAAATTTAACCCTAACCCTAACCGTAACCATAACCCTAAAACTAAACCTAACCCTATCACAAATTCTAACCCTTATCCTAACCCTAACACTAACCCTAAACTTAACCCTAACAAGAACCTTAAACCTAAACCTGAAACTAACTATAACACTAACCCTAACCCTAACCCCAACACTAACCATATCATTAATCCTAACCTTGACACTAAACCTAACACTAACGCTAACCCTAACTCTATGTTTAAAACGAATTATAATCCTAAACCTAAACCTAACTATAACACTAAACCTAACCCTAACCCTAACCCTAACCCTAACACAAAGGCTAACCCTAACCCTAACAATAACAATAACCCTAACCCTAACCCTCACCCTAAACCTCACCCTAAACCAAACACTCACCCTAACCCCAATTTTAACACTAACTCTAAAACTATCTCTAACCCTAACCCAAATTTTAATGCTAAACTTAACCCTAAAACTAACACTAACCATAACCTAACCCTAAACCTAAATATAAGCCTAACACTATCCCTAACCTTAACCCTAACACGAACCCTAACAATAAACCTAATCCTAATCTATCCCTACCCCTTATTATAACCTAAACCTAACCCTAAACCTAAATTGAACCTTAACACTAATTTTAAATGTAACCTTGACCAAAACTGTAACCCTAACGCAAACCTAACCCTAACCCTAACACTAACCCTAACTGTAACCCTAACCCAAACCATAAACCTAAACCAAACACTAACCCTAAGCCTAAACTATAAGCCTAACCCTAACCTAACCTTAAAGCTAAAGCTTACCTAACCCTAGCCATAATCCTGACACTCAAACTAATCCTAACACTAACTCTACCCATAACTTTAACACAAACACTAAACCTAATGATACTATTAAGCCTAAGCCTCACCCTAACCCTAACCCAAACCCTAACCCTAACACTAACTCCAAACCTAACCCTAACCCTAATCCTAACAGAAACCCTAAACCTAACCCTAACCCTAACACTAAATGTAACCTTAAATTTATTTTATTTTATTTTATTTTTTGAGTAATTATATTTAGGTATTTTTTCTTTTTCTTTTCTTTTTATTTTTTTGATTCTTTGTTTATTATTAGTTGTTCAAAACATTACAAAGCTCTTGACATATCATAATTCATACAAACCATAACCCTCAGCCTAACCATAACCCTAACAATAACCCTAACCCTAAAACTAAACCTAACCCTCACACTAACCATAACCCTAAACCCAACACTAACCCTAACTCTAACACTAACACTCATTCTAAACCTAAGTATAACTTTAACCCAAACACTAATGCTAACACAAACACTAACCCTAACCCTAACACTAATCCTAACCCTGACCCAAACCCTAAACCTAAACCTAACACTAACCCTAAGCCTAAACCAAACACGAACCCTATCCCTAACTCTAACCCTAACTCTAACCCTAACACTAACCCTAAACCTAACACTAACCCTACAATTAACCCTAACCCTAAACTTAACACAAACCCTATCCCTAATTTTAACATAACATGAATTCTAACCCTAACCCTAAACCTAATCCTAAACCTTTACCTAACCCTAACCCTAAACTAATCCTAACCCTAACTTTAATCCTAACACTAACAGTAACCCCAACACTAATCCTAATGTAACACAAACCCTATCTCTAACCACAACCCTAACCTTAACCTAACCCTAACACTAACTCTAACCTAACACTAACCCTAAACCTAACCCTAACCCTAACCCTATTATTAACCCTAACCTTTATCCTAACCCTAACACTAATTGTAACACTAATCCTACCACGAAACCTAAACTTAACCCTTATCCTAACAGTAACACCAACCCTAACCCTAACCCTAACCCCAACCCTAACACTATCACTAACCCTAACCTTAACCCTACACTTAACACTAACCCTAACCATAACCCAAACACGAAACCTAACCCTAACCCTAACACTAACACTAACCCTAACCCTATCATTAACACTAACTCTAACCTAAACCTATCCCAATACTTAACACTAACCCTAACCCTATACCTAATCCAACTTTAACCCTAACCCTAACCCTAACACTAACCCTAACACTAATCCTCACCCTAACCCTAACACTAACTCTAACCCTAAACCTAAACCTATCACTTACCCTAACCCTATCCATAACACTCACCCTAACTCGAACCCTCAACCTTAACCTAAACCTCACACTAACCCTAACCTAAAACTAACAGTAACCCTAACCCTAACCCTAATATAACACTAACCTAACCCTATCCTTAACACTAATCCTATCTTTAAACATAACCATAACTCTAAACCCAACATAAACACAAACCTTAACCCTAACACTAAACATAATGTTAACTCTAACCCTAACACTAACCCTAACCATAACCCTAAATCTAACACTAACACAAATTGTAACCATAACCCTAATCCAAAACCTAATTTTAACCTAACTGGAACCCTAACATTAACCATAACCCTAAACCTAACCCTAACACAAACCCTAACACTAACCCTAAGCCTCAAACTAACCCTAACACTAACCCTAACATAAAACATAACACAAAACGTAAAGCTAAAGCTAAAACTAACCCTAACCCTAACACGAACTCTAACCCTAAATCTAACCATAAATCGAACACTAACAAAAAACGTAACTGTAACGTAAAACTAACCCTAACCCTAACCCTTACCCTAACACTAACCCTAAACCTAACCAAAAACCTAACACTAACACTAACCCTATCACTAAAACTAACACAATTTTTAACTATAACCCTAACCCAAACACTAAACTTAACCCTAACCAAATCCTAACTTTAACCCTAAAACTAACCCTAACCCTAACCCTAATTTTAACTCTTACACTAAACCTAAACCTAACCCTAAATCTAACCCTAATACTAACTCTAAACCTAACCCTTACCCTAAAACTAACCCTAAGCCTCAACCTAACCCTAATTCCAACACTAACCCTAACAATAACCCTAAACCTAACCTTAACTCTAACCCTAAACCCAACCATAATAAGAAACCTAACTTGAAACCTAACCCAAACCTAACACTAACACTAACCCTAACCCTAAATCTACCCCTAAAACTAACAGTAACCCTAACACTAACCCTAAACCTAACCATAACCATTACCATAACCCTAACCCTAATGTAACCCTAACATTAACCCTAATCCTTACACAAACCCTAACTCAAATGATAGCCCTAAACCTTACCTAACCCTAACCCTAACCATTACATAACCCTAACCCTAAACCTAACACTAAACCTAACATTAACCCTAACCCAAATGTTAACACTCTTACCCCAATGCTAACTTTATCACTAACCCTAAATCTAAACCTAACTCTAAACATAACACTAACATTAACTCTAACCGTAACCCTAACCCTAATCTTAACTGTAACCCTAAAACTAACTCTAACACTAACCCTAAACCTCACTATAATCCTAATCCTAACCATAACCGTAAACCTAGCCCTAACACTAAACCTATCATAAACCTAAACCCACGAGTAACCCTAACCCTAACTCTAAAGCTAACCCTAATCCTAACTGTAACCATAACCATAACCTTAAACCATACCTAAACATAACCCTATCACTCACTGTAAGCATAACAATAATCCTAAACCTAACCTAACCTCTATCCTAACCCTAGACCTCACTCTAACCCTAACACTAAACCTAACACTAACACTAACCCGAACCCTAACACTAAACCTAAACCTAACTATAACCCTAACCCAAACTCTAATGCTAAACCTAACCCTTACCCTAACCCTAACACTAACCATAACCCTAAACCTAAACCTAATACTAACACTAACCCTAACCCTTACACTAACACAAACCCTCACCCTATCACTACCCTTAACCTAACCCTAACCAAACCTAACCTAACTCTAACTCTAACACTAAATCTAATCCAAACCCTAACCTTAACCCTAACAGTATCCTAACCCTAACCATAAAACCAACCTAACACTAAGAATAACCCTAACCCTAACTCTAATATTCACCCTAAACGTAAACCTAAAACTAACCCTAATCCTAAACCTACCAGGAACCCAAACCCTAACCTTAACCCAAACCTAACTCTAACACTAACCTTCACCATAACCATAACCATAACCCTAACACTAACAGAAAACCTAAACGAAACACTAACCTTTACCTAATCCTAACCATAACCCTAACACAACCCTAAAACTAACCCTAAAGCTAACCCTAACACTAACATTAACCTTAAACCTCACCCTAACCCTAAACCTTTACCTAACCCTAGCCCTAATGTAACACTAAATTTAACCCTAATTCTAACCCTAACCCTAACCCGAACACTAACCCGAACCCTAACACGAATTCTAAAATTATATATTCTAACCCTAACACTTACCCTAACCCTAACGCTAACACTAACCCTATCTCTAACACAAACACTAACCCTAACCCTACCATATTACTAATTCTAAAACTAATCTTAACCCTATTCCTAACACTAAACCTAATGCTAACCCTAACTTTAATCCAAACCCTATACCTAACACTAAGTGTAAACCTAACTCTCACCCTAACCCTCACCCTAAACCTAACACTAAACCTATAACTAACCCTAACCCTGACACTAACAGTAACCCTAAACCTAAATATAACACTATCCCAAACACTAACACTAACCCTAAACCTAATTATAACCCTAACACTAACCCTAAATTTAACCCTTACCCTAAACCAAAACCTAACACTAACGCTAACCCTAACCCTACCCTAACTCTAACCCTAATATTAACCCTTATTGTAACCCAAACTATAATACTAAGCAGAACCCCAACACAAACCCTAAGTTAAACCTAACTCTAACCCTAATTCTAAACCTAACACTAACCCAAACGCTAACACTAAAACTAATACTAATTGTAACCCTAACCCTAACCCTAAAACTTACTCTAACCTGAATTATAACCCTAACCATAACATTAAACATAAATGTAACATTATCCTAAATGTAACAATAACCCTAACCCTAACCATAACACTAACACTAACCCTAACACTAACCCTAACATGAATCCTAACCATTACTCTAAACCTAACACTAACCGTAACCCTAACCCTAAACCTAACCGTAACACTAACCCTAACCCTAACCCTAACACTAATCCTAACACTAACCATAACCCTAACACTAATCTTAAAGCTAACCCTAACCCTAACACTAACCCTAATGCTAACCATAACCCTAACTTTAACCCTAAAACTAACGTTAACCTAACCCTAACCTTACCAATAAACCTAACACCAAACTTATAGCAAAACATAACCCTAACCATAACCTAACACTAATCTTAACCCTTACCTAACCCTAACCCTAACCGTAACATGAACACTAACCCTAACACTAACCCTAACCCTAATCTAACACTAACCCTAACCTCAACACCAACTTTGTCACTAACCCTAACCCTAACACTAACACAAACACTAAAATTAACTCTAACCCTAACACTATATCTAACCTACCTATAACCGTAAAACTAACCTTAACCGAACACTTTGCCTCACTCTAAACCTCTTCATAATGATAAACCTAACTGTAACAATGACCCTATTTCTAAACCGAACACTAACCCTAAACCTATGTATAACACTAACCCAAACACTATTCCTAAATCTAATCATAATCCCTAAACGTAAAACTAACCCTAAACCTAACCCTAACACTAAACCTATCTTTTAACCCTAACCCTTCCAGAAACCTATACCTTACCCTAACACAAACCATAATTCTTACCCTAACACTAACCTAACAATAAAAATAATCCTAACTCTATCGCTAAATCCAAAATTAACCCTAACCCAAACCCGAACCCTAATCCTAACCCTAACCCCCAAACTAACTTTAACCCTAACCCTAACCTTAACCCTAACATTAAGCAAACCCTAACCCTACCATAACACTAATTCTAGCCCTATACCTAACCCTAAATCAACCCTAAACATATCCCCAACCCTAACAATATCCCTAACTTTAATCCTAACACTAACACTAACACATACAATAAACTTAAACCTAACCCTTACTCTCACACTAACCCTAAACCCAACAATAACCCTAACCCTAACCCTAACACTAACCCTAACACTAACTCTATCCTACCTGTATCCCTGAACCTAATACTGACACTAATCCTAACCCTAAACCTAACTCTAAAACTAACCATAAACACAACCCAAAACCTAATCCTAACCCTAACTCTAAAACTAGCCCTAACACTAACCCTAACCCTAAAAATAACACTAACCCTAACCATAGCACTAACCCTACACTTATCCCTAACCCTAACACTAACCCTAACCTTAACCTTAACACTAAAGATAACCCAAAACCTAATTCTATCCCTAACACTAACCCTAACCCTCATGCTAAAACAAACCCTATATCTAACACTAAAACTAACCCTAACCCTAACACACTAACCACAAAACTCACCATAACCCTAACCCCAAACGTAAAACTCACCCTAAACATAATCCTAACACTAAATCTAATCCTAACACTAGGCCTAACCCTAACAATAACCCTAAACCTATCCCTAACCATAACACTATCCCTAACCCTAACCCTAACAAAAACACTAACCCTAGACCTAAACCTAAACCTGACACTAATCCTACACCTAATGCTAACATGAACCCTAACCCTAACCCTAACATTAACCCTTACCTTATCTTTACCATAACATTAACACTAACCCTAACACTAACCCTAACCCTTACCTAAACCTAACAGTAACCCTAACCCTAAAAATAAACTCAACCCTAAACCTAACCCAAAACATAAACCAAACCCTAACCCTAACCCTAACACTAACCCAAACCCAAACCTATCCCTAACCCTAACCCTTACATTAAAACTAAACCTAACTCTAAACCTGACATTAACCCTAATCCTAACCACAACTCTAAACCTAAACCTAATTATAATGCTAAAAGAAACACTAATGCTAACCCTAACTGTAACCCTAACTCTAACCCTAACACTAACCCTAAACCTAAACCTAACATCACCCCTAACCCTAATCATAACATGAACCCTAAGCCAAACCCTAACACTAACATAAAACTAACCCTAACCCTATCCTTCACATGAACCCTAAACCCAAACCTAACCCCAATGCTGATAATAAACCTAACCCTGACCCTAACCCTAACTTAACCCCAATTCTAACCCTAACCCTAACCCTAACACTAAAACTAACTCTAATTATAACCCTAAACCTAAACCTTATCCTAACATTGAACCTAACCCTAATACTAACCCTAACTTTAACCCTAACACTAACACTAACCCTAA
Organism: Marmota marmota marmota; assembly: GCF_001458135.2. Lineage (NCBI taxonomy): Eukaryota > Metazoa > Chordata > Mammalia > Rodentia > Sciuridae > Marmota > Marmota marmota. The sequence continues at coordinate 902,132 of NW_026002436.1, read as the reverse complement.
TCCTAACCGAAATCCTAACCCTAATCCTAACACTAACACTAAGCCTAACCCTAACCCTTATCTCACTCTAATAGTAACCCTAACCCTAACAATATCATCAACTGTAACCTTAACCCGAAACCTAATCCAAACCCTATTGCTAACACTAAACACTAACCCCAATCCTAACACTTTCTTTAACTCTAACCATTACATTAAAACTAAACCTAACTCTAAACCTGACATTAACCCTAATCCTAACCCTAACTCTAACCCTAAAACTAATACTAATTCTAAACCTAACTCTTACATGAACCCTAAGCCAAACCCTAACCCTAACCTAAATCTAACCTAAATCTATCCTTAACACGAACCCTAAAACCAAACTTAACCCCAACCCTAACACTAATCCAAACACTTTCCCTAACCCTAACTTAAACCTAATCCTAAAACTAACTCTAACCCTACCTCTAACACTCACCCTAACCCTAAATCTAACACTAACATTAATTCTAATTATAACCCAAACCTAAACCTAAACCTTATCCTAAAGGTGAACATAATCCTAACAATAAATCCTACACTATCCCTAAGACTAACACTAACCCTAATCCTAACTGCAACCCTAACCCTAATCCTAAACCTAACACTAACCATAAACATAACCATAACCCTCACCTCACCCTAATCCTAACCCTAAATTTACACTAACCCTAACCCTAACCATAATCCTAACCTTAACCAAAACACTAACACTAACTTTAACATTAACCAAAACCCTAACATAACCCTAACACTAACCCAAACCCTAACATGAACTCTAACCTGAACTTTACAACTTGAACTACCCTTACCCTAACCCTGATCTTAACCCTAAATCTAACTGTTGCGTTGCTTGTTGCGTTGTCGCGCGACTTCTTGCCCGCAAGAAAGACGCAACCCAAGAATCTTCTTTCAACAACTTTATTCAGGCCCCTGATAGTTCTTCATCTCTGAATCCTCTGGGATGCCCCTCCCAGCCTTAATAAAGCATCTCAAGCCCCAATGCAAAGCAGCCACGTGGAGCTTTCTCATAGAGCGATGAAAAGTCATGTGCCAACTCTCCCAAACAAGGAGTTGTTTGTCACAGACCACAGCGGAGCCAGCGCCATCAAGCAATGGTGACCATAATTTGCATAAACGGCAGAAGTGGCTCACCACATCTAACCCTAAACCTAAACTTAAAAATAACACTAACTCTAACACTAACCCTAAATTCAAACCTTTTCCTATCTGTAACCCTAACCCTAACCCTAGCCCTAACCCTAACACAAACCCTAACCCTAACACTAAATCTAACCGTAACACAAACATTAAACCTAATCCTAACCCTAACTCTAACCCGAAACCTATACCTAAACTGAACCCCAACCCTAACACTAACCCTCACCATAACACAAACCCTAAACCTAACCGTAATCCTTACCCTAACCTAACCCAAATTCTAATCCTAACCTATCCCTAACCCTAAACCTAACCCAAACCTAACCCAAAATTTAAACTTAACCCTAACTCTATCCCTAAACCTAACACTAAATCTAACCCTAAATACAACCCTAACAGAAATTCTTACCCTAACCTAACCCTAACCATTACCCTAACCCTAAAAATAACCTTAACTCTAACCCTAACCCTAATTTAAATCTAACCCTAACACAAACCCTAAACCTAACAAGAAACCTAACCATACCCTAACCCTAACCATAACCCTTATTATAGCCCAAATCCTAAATGTAACCCTAAACCTAACCCTAACCGTAAATTTAAACCTAACACAATTCCTTATCCTAATCCTAACACAAACTCTAAATCCTAACCCTATCCCTAACTAACCCTAACCCTAACCCTAACTCTAAAACTAACTCTAACCTTAAGCCTAACACTAAACCCTAACCATAACCTTATATCAACCCTAAAACTAATCCTAACCCTAACACTTATACTCACCCTAAACCTAACCCTATCACTAAACCTAACCATAACACGAGCCCTAAGCCTAACCTAACCCTAACACTAACCCTAAAACTAACCCTAAACCAAATCCTAACACTAACACTAACCCTAACACTAACCCTACCCTAACCCTAAAACTAACCATAACACTAACCCTAAACCTAACCTGAAACTGTACTATAACCCTATCAATAACCCTAACATTAATCCTAACAGTAAAATTCACCATAACTCTAAACCAAAACGCAAAATTAACCATAACCCTAATCCTAACCCTAACACAAACACTAACCCTAACCGTAAACCTAAACCTAACACTCAGTAACACTAACTGTAACCCTAACACTTACCCTAATCCTAACCTTAACTTTAACCCTAAACTTAACACTAAACCTAAACCTAACCCTAATGCTAATCCTCACACTAAACCTATCTTTAACCCTAACTCAGAACATAATCCTAACCCTAACCCTAATGCTAAAACTAATCTTAATCCAAAACCAAATCATAACCGTAACATTAACCCAAACATAAACCGTAACCCTAACCCTAACACTAACCCTAACCCAACCATAACCCTAACCATAACACTGAACCTATCCAAAACCTATCACCAGTAGTAATTCTAACCAAAACCCTAATCCTACCATAAACCTAACCTAACACTAAACTTAACTTTAACCCTAAATCAAAACATAACTGTAACCATAACACTAAACCTAATGCAAACCCTAACACTAACCCTAACCCTAACACTAACCCTAAGCCTAATTTTAACCCTAACCCTATCTTTAACCCTAAACCTAACACAAAGTATAAGTCTTACCCTAATCCTCACTATAACACAAAAACTTACCCTAACTCTAACACTAAACCTAACTCTAACCCTAACCCAAACCATAATCATAACCTTAACACTAACACTAACACTAAACCTAAACCTAAACCTAAACCTAACCCTTACCCTAACACTAACCTTAAACCTAACCCAAACACTAACAACAAACCTAAACCTAACTCTAACCCTAACACTAACGCTAAACCTAACCCTAATATGAACCCTAACTCTAACCCTAACACTAACCCTAAACCCAACCCTAATGCTAACCCTAACACTAACCCTAACCCTTACCAAACCCTAAGAGTAACCCTAAACCTAACCGAAATCCTAAAACTAACCCTATTCTTAACCTCAACCATAACCATAATGATAATCCTAACCATAATTCCAACCCTAACCCTAATCCTAACCATAACACAAACATTAAAACTAAACATAATTAATCCTAAACCTAACCCTAACCCTAACATTAACACTAAACCAAAGCCTAACACAACAACTGACCCTAACCCTAACCCTAACACTAAACCTAACACGTACCTTAACACTAAATGTAACCCTAACCCAAACCATAATTCTAAATGTAAACCTAAACATAACCCTAAAACTAACACAAAACCTAACCCTAAATGTAACCCTAACCATAACATTAACCCTAACCCAAACCCTAACACTAACTTTAAACCTATCACTAAAATGACACTATTCTTAATCCTAACCCTAACCCTAACCCAAAGAGTAAAAGCAAACCTAAACCTAACCCTAGCCCTAAAACTCATTCTAAACCTAATCCTAACATAATTCCTAAACCTAACCCTAACACTAACCCTAAAACTAACACTAACCCTTAATATATTCCTAAATCTAACACTATACCTAACCGAAACCATAACCCTAACACTAACCCTAACCTGAACCCTAACATTAATCCTAAATCTAACTCTAATCCTAACACTATGATAAAAATTAAACCTAACCCTAACACTAATCCTAATCCTAACCCTAACACTATCCCTCAACTTAACACTAACCCTAACCCTAATTCTAACCCTAACACTGACCCTAATCTTAACCATGACACTAACCATTACACTAACCCTAATGCAAATCCTAACACTAACACTAATCCTACAACTAACCCTAATCCTAATGGTAACCCTAACAGTAAAACTAACTCTAACTCTAACCCTAACACAAACCCAAACCCAAACCCTAACACTAAACCTAAACCAGTCACTAACCCTAACACTAACCCTAAAGTTAACCCTAATCCTAACCCTAATAATAACCCTAAGCCTAAAAAACCCTAACATTAAGCCTAACCCTAACTGTAACCTTAAACCAAACTCTAATGCTAACACTAACCCTAACCCTGTCTGTAAAACTAAACCTAAGAAAAACCTAACACTAAACGTTAACCTAACCCTAAACCTTACCCTAACCCAAACACTAAACCTAAAGCTAACCTTAACCATAACACTAACCCTAAGACAAATCTAAACCTAACCATAACCGTAAACCTAAGCATAACCCTAACCCTATCACTAACCCTAAATCTAACCCTAATCCTAACCCTAACACTAAACCTAACTCTAACACTAACCCTAATACTAACCCTAACACTAACCCTAGATCTATACATAACACCAACCCTAACCCTAATCCAACACAAAAGTTCTCCCTAACCCTAACACTATTGCTAAATTTAACCCTAACCCTAAATCTAACACTAACACTAACCCTAACTTTAAACCTAACATGAACCCTAACCCAAACCCTAACACTAAAACTAACCATAACCCTAAACCTATCACTAATCCTAAACCTAACCATAACCCTAACCCTAACCCTAACCCTAACCCAACCCTGTTCCTAAACATAACACAACCCTAACACTAACCCTAATCCTAAGCCTAACCCTAACCCTAACACAAGCCCTAAGTCTAACCCTAACCCTAACACTAACCCTAATTTTAACCCTAAAACTAACACTAACCCTAATTTTAACCCTAACACTAACACTAAACATAACACTAACCCTAATTGTAACCCTAACACTAACCCTAACCTTAACCCTAACACTAAACAAAACCCTAATACTTACCCTAACCCTAAACCTAACCCTTACCCTAACACTAATACTAACACAAATTGTAACTGTAACCCTAATCCAAACCGTAACCCTAACCCTAACCCTAACACTAACCAAAACCCTAACGTTAACCCTACAACTAAACCTAAATCTAAACCTAACCCTAACACTAAGTCTAACTCTAACCCTAAACCTAACACTAACCCTAGGCCTAACCCTAACCCTATCCCAAAACCTAACCCTACCCCAAATACGAAACCTATCCCTCAACCTGACCCTAAACCTAACTCTAACACTAACCCTAACCCTAATCTGAGAGTAACCATAAACCTAACCTAAAACCTAATACTAAACCTAACCCTAATCCTAAACCTAACACTAACCATAACACTAACACTAATTCTAACCCTAACTCAAGCCCTATCCCAAACCCTAACCTGAACCCTAAAAATAACCCTAACACTAAACTTAACCCTAACTCTAACCCAAAACCTAACACTAACCCTAAAACTAACCATAACCCTAACAATAAACCAATACTTAACCATAACCGTAGCCCTAATTCTAACACTAACCCTAACCCTCACCCTCACCCTAACCCCAGGCCTAAAGTAACACTAACCCTAACCCTAACCGTAACCATAACACAAAACTTAACCCCAAACATAACCCTAACCCTAACTTAACACTAACCCTAACCATTTCCTAACTTTAACCCTAAACCTAACCCTAATCCTAACACTAACTCTAACCTCAACCCTATACCTATCACTAACCCTAACCCTAAGCCTAAACCTAAACCTATCACTAACCCTATCCCTAATACTAAAGTTAACCCTAACAGTAACACTAACCCTATCTCTAAAACTAAACTTAACCCTAACAATAACACTAAACCTAAACCTAATACTAAACCTAACACTTACACTAACACTAACCCTAACACGAACTCTAACCCTAACTGTAACCCTAAAACTAACCCTAACACTAAACCTAAACCTAAGCCTAACCTTACACTAACCATAACCATACCACTAAACCTATCTTTAACCCTAACCCTAACCCCAACCGTAAGCCTAATGTAACCTAACCCTAACCCTAACCGTTACCATAACACAAACCCTAACCCAAAACGTAACCTTAATCCTAATATAACACTAACCCTAACTGTTTCCTAAATTTAACCCTAAACCTAACCCTAACACTAAACCTAACACTAACCCTAACCCTAGTTCTAACAATAACCGTAACCTCAACCCTATACCTTTCATAACCATAACTCTAACCCTTACCCTAAACCTAACACTAACCCTATCCCTAACCATAATCTTAACACTATCACTAACCCTAACCCTAACCCTAAACCTAACCCTAATTCTAACCTACCTGTAACCCTAAATCTAACCCTAACCCTAACAATATGCCTCACTTTAACCCTCTTACTAACCATATCCCAAAACCTAAATCTAAATTTAACCCTAACACAAACCCTAACCACAACACTTACCCTAATACAAATCATATCTCTAACCCTAATACTAACCCTAACACTAACCCTAACCCTAATCCTAATCCTAACTCTAAAACTAACCCTAAACATAATCCAACTCTAACTCTAACTCTAATTATATCCTAAAAACTAACCCTAACCATAACCCTAAATATAATCTTAAAACTACCCCTAACCTTAACCATAACCATAACCATAACAGTAACCCTCACCCTAATCCTAACCCAAAATTAACCTTAACTTATTTAGAACCCTAAACCTAACCATAATTCAAACCCTAACCCTATCCCTCACCGTAAGCCTCACATTAACCTTAACCCTAACCCTAACCCTTAAACTAACACTTATCTAACCATAACACTAACCCTAAATCTAAATACAACCTAACATTAAACATAAACCTAACCGTAAACTTAACCGTAACACTAACCCTAACCCTAAGTATAACCCTAACCCTAATGTAAACCTAATCCTAACCCTAACAAAAACCCTAACACAAACCGTAACCCTAACCCTAACCCAACCTTAACCCTAAACTTACATAACCCTAACCATAATCTTATCTGTAACCCTAACACTAAATTATATCCAAAACTTAACACTAACCTTTACCCCAACCCTAACCCTATGCTAATATTAAAACTAACCCTAACCCTAAACCTAACACTAACCCTATTCCTAACACTAACCCTAATCCTAACCTAATCCTAATACTAACCCTAAGCCTCACTCTAATCCTAATACTAACCACAAAACTATCCCTAACCCTAACCCTAACATAAACTCTAAACCTAATCCTAACCCTATATCAAATGATAACCCTAATGCTAACACTAATTCTAACACTAATTTCAATGCTAAAGCTAACCCTATGTCTAACCCTAACCCTAAGTTTAAACTTGACCCTGATCCTAACCCTAACCCTAAACCTAACTCTTACCTAAACATAACACTAACTCTAACCCTAACCCTAACAATAACCCTAAACCTTATCCTATCCCAAATCCTAACCCTAACCCTCACCTTAACCCTAACCCTAATGTAACACTTACCCTAATCATAACCCGAATTATAACACAAACCCTAACCTAAATCATAACCTAAAACTTAAAACTAACCCTAAACTTAACCCTTACCTAATCCTAACCCTTACTCTCACCCGAACCCTAACACTAACTCGCTCCCTAACCCTAACTCAAACACTAATACTAACCCTAATTCAAACACTAAGACTAACGGTAAAACTAAGTATAACCCAAACCAAACACTAATGCTAACCCTGACCCTAACCCTAAACTTAGCATTAACACTTACACTAATCCTAACCCTAACACGAACCCTAACTCTAATCTTAACCCTAACCCTAACCTAAACTTAACCATAACCCTAACACTAACAGTTAACTTAATCCTAAACATAACCCTTACCATAACCCTAACCCTAACACTAAGATAATACTAATACTAACCCTATCACTACTCAATTCTAACCCTCACCCTAATCCAAAACCTAACACTAACCCTAACCCTATCCCTAACAGGAACCCTAACCCTAATCCTAACCCAAATACAACCCTAACACTAACTTTCTCCGTAATAATAACCCTAAACATAACCCTAACAAAAACCCTAAACTAAACACGAACCTTAACCTAACCCTAATCCTAACCCTAAACACAACCCTAATCCTAACCCTAAAGCTAACCCTCACCCTGAAAATAACACTAAGCCTCACCCTAACCCTAATTCTAAACCTAACTCTAAACCTAACACAAGCACATAACCTAACTCTAACCCTAATAGTAACCGTAAAACTAACGCTAACCCTAATCCTAATTGTAACACTAACCCTAACTCTAATCCTAACCATAAACCTAACAGTAACCCTAACCCTAACACTAACACTTAATATAACCCAACCCAAACACTAACCCTAACCTAAAGCTAACCCTAAACCTAAACCTAACACAAACCCTAACCTTAAACCTAACACGAACCAAAAATCTATCCCTAATCCTAATTTAACTCTAACCCTAACCCTAACACTAACACTAATCTTAACCCTAACCCTTACCCTAAACCTAACACTAACCCTAACCCTAACACTAACACTAATCTTAACCCTAAAATTTACCCTACCCCTAAAACTAACCCTAATCCTAACTCTAACCTTAACCTAATTCTAAACGTAACTCTAACCCTAATCCTATACATAACACTAACACTAACACTAATCCTAACACTAAATATAACACAACCAAACAATAACCCTAACCCTAACCCTAAACCTAAACCTAACACAAACCATAACGTTAATCCTAACATGAACCATAAATCTAACCCTAACCCTAATTTAACTCAAACCCTAACCCTAACCCTAACACTAATCTTAATCCTAACCCTTTCCCTAACCCTAACACTAACTCTAACAATAAAACTAACACTAATCTTAACCCCAACTTACCCTAACCCTAACACTAAACCTAATCGTAACCCCAACCCTAACCTAACCCTAAACCTAACTCTAACCCTAACCCTAACCCTAAAGTAACACTAACTCTAACCCTAACCCTAACTCTAACACTAAATATAACCCTAACCCTATACCTAAACCTAACATTAAACCTAACCCTAAACCTAAACCTAAACTTAACATGAATCCTTAACTTAATCCTAACATGAACAATAAATCTAACCCTAATCCTAATTTAATCTAAACCCTAAACCTAACCCTAACACTAATCTTAATTCTAACCCTTACCCTAACCCTAACACTAACCCTAATCCTAACCCTAACCTAACCCTAATCCTAAACCTAACTCTAACCTAATTTTAAAGTTTATCATGAGCCTAACCATAACCCTAACTGTAGCCCCAACAAAAACCCTAACCCTAAAGCTAACAGTAACCTAAACCCTAAACCTAACCCTAACCCTAACCCTAATGTAACCCTAATCCTAACACAAAGAAAAACCATAACCCAAACCATAACCCTAATGCTAACCTAATCCTATCCCTACCTCTAACCATAAAACTAATTCAAACCCAAATCTTAACAATAACCCTTACCCCAACCCTAACTTTATACTAACCCTAACCCTGTCCCTAAACCTAACCCTAACATTAACCCTAACTGTACCCTAATGCTAACACTAACCCTATCCCTAACACTATCGCTAACCCTAACCATAACCCTAAAACTAACACTAAGCATCACTACAACCCTAATCCTAACTATAAAATTATCACTAAACCTAACCTTAACACAAATCTAAAAATAATTCTAACCCTATCACAAATGATAACCCTAACGTTAACACTAATATTAAACACTAACCCTAATGTTAAAACTAACCCTAAGTCTAACTAACCCTAATTATAAACCTAACCCTAATTCAAACTGTAAATCTAACCCTAAACCTAACCCTTACCTAAACATAACCCTAATCCTAATCCTAACCCTAACAATAACCATATCATTAAACCTAACCTAAATCCTATACCTAACCCAGACTCTAACCCTATCCCTAATGTAACCCTAAGCCAAAACCTAACCCTAATTCTACCACAAAGACTAATCCAAACCATAACCATAAACCTAACCTAACCCTAACACTAACCTTTAGCTAACTCTAACTATCACCCAAACCATCACCCTAACTCGTTTCCTAACCTTAATGCTAAACCTAATACTAACCCTAATTCAAACCCTAACATTAACCCTAAACCTAACTATAACCCAAACTCAAACACTAAGGCTAACCTTAACTCTATCTCTAACCTTAAAACTAACCCTAACACTAAACCCAACTCTAACCCTAACCCTAACCCTAAGCCTAACCCTAAACCTAAACCTAACACTAACTCTAACACTAACTGTAACCCTAAAACTAACCCTAAGCCCCACCCATCCCTAACCCTAACCCTAAACTTAACCCTAACCCGAACCATAACATGAACCCTAATCCTACACCTAAACCTAAACCTAATATTAATACTAACACTAACCCTAACCCTAACCCTAAAACTAACACTAATCCTAACACTAACCCTAAAACTTACCAAAAACCTAACACTAAACCTAACCCTAACCCTAAACCTAACCCTAACACTAACCCTAAGGATAACCCTAACACTAACACTAATAAAATTGTACAAATTGTAACCGTAACCCTAACCCAAAACCTAAACCTTACCCTAACCCAAACCTAACCTTAAGCCTGAAACTAAACCTAACCCTAACCCTAATTTTAAGTCTAACACTAACCCTAACCCTAACCCTAACTCTACCTCTAATCCTAACCATAACCCTAACACTAACCCTAAGCCTCACCCTAATCCTAAACCTATACATAACAGTCACCCTAACCCTAACCCTAAACCTAAGCCTAACCATAAACCTAAAACTAACTCTAAAACAAACCATAGCCCTAAACTTAACCCTAAACTTTACACTAACACTAACACTAACCCTAAACTGTAACCCTAAAATTAACACTAACCCTCCCCTAACACTAACCAAAAACCTAATACTACACCTAACTTTAACCCTAACCCTAACCCTAATAGTAACCCTGACACTACCCTTAGCCCTAACCCTAACACTAACCCTAAACCTAACTCTAACATAAACCCTAAAAATAACCCTAACACAAAAAATACCGTAACAATATTTTTAACACTAACACTAACCCTGACCGTAAACCTAAACCTAATTCTAATCCTAACAATAAACCTAAACCTAACTCTAAATCTAACCCTAACACTTTAAACCTAACACTAACCCTAACCCTAACAATAACCTTAATCTTAACCCTAACATGAACCCTAAACCTAATCCTAACCCTAACCTAAACCTAACCCTAAACCTAACCCTAACCCTATCTTAAACCCTAACACTAACCTAACCCTAACCCAAACCCTATTCAAAACCGTAATTGGAACCATAAACATAATCCTAACCATAACCCTAAGAAAAATCCTAACCCTAACCCTAACACTAACCCTAACCCTAAAACTAACCCTAACCCAAACTCTAACCCAATATTAACACTAATTTTAACTGTAACCCTAACCCTAACCCTAAACCTTACCCAAATCCTTACCCCAAATCTTACCTTAACCCTTACCTTAATCCTAACACTAACACTAACACTAACCCTATCCCTAACACTAAACCTAATACTAACCATAACACTTACCCTAACCCTAAACCTAACCCTAATCCTAGCCTTATCCCTAACCCTAACTCCAACCCTATCCCTAAACTACCACTAACACTAACCCTAAATCTATCCCTAAACCTAAACCCAACCCTGACCCTAACCCTAACAATAACCTTAACCTTAACCTAACCCTAACCCTAAACCTAACCCTAACACTAACCTTAGCCCTAACCCTAACACTAACCCTCAACCTAACCCTAACACAAACCTTAACCCTAACAGTAATATTAACTTGAACACTAACTCTAATCCTTAACCTAAACCTAATCCTAATCCTATCAATAACCCTAAACCTAAATCTAACCATAAACTGAACACTCTAAATCTAACCCTAACCCTAACCTAACACTATACCTAAGCTTCACCATAACCCTAACCTTAATCGTAACACTAACCCTATCTCCAACCCTACACTAACCCTAAATCTAAGTGTAACACTAACCCAAAAACTAATCCTAAACTTAACCATAACACTAAAGGTAACACTAACCCTAAAACTATTTCTAACCCTAAACCTAACCCTAACCCTAACCCTAATCCTAACCCTAATATGACTCATAACCGTAACCGTAAACCTAACAGTAACCCTAAACCTAAACTAACCGTAACACTAACCCTAACTGTAACCCTGACAGTAACACTAACCATAACCCTAACACTATACCTAACCTACCCATAAACATAAAACTAACCCTAACCCTATGCCTCATTCAAACCTCTTCCTAACCATAAACTTAACTGTAACACTAACCTTAACTGTAACCCTAACACTAACCCTAAACAGAAGTATAACACTAACCCAAACAATAATCCTAAACCTAACCATAACTATAAACATAACACTAAACCTAAACCTAACCCTAACACTAAACCTATCTTTTAACCCTAACCCCTACAGAAAATCTAAACCTACACCTTACCCTAACACAAACCATAATTCTTACCCTAACACTAACCTAACATTAACCATAACCCTAACCCTATCACTAATTCTAAAACTAACCCTAACCCTAACTTGAACCATAACTCTAACCCTGACTCCAAAATTAACCTTAACCCTAACCCTAACCCTAACTTTAACCAAACCCTAACCCTAAAGTAACACTAATTTTAGCCCTAAACCTAACACTAAAAGTAACCTTAAAGATATCCCTAACCCTAACACTATCCCTAATTTTAACCCTAACACTAACACATACACTAAACCTAAACCTAACCCTAACCCTCACACTAATCCTTACCCTAAGCATAACCCTAACCCTAACCCTAACTGTAACACTAACACTAACCTATCCTACCAGTAACCCTAAAACTAACTCTAAACCTAATCCTAAGCCTCATTCTAACTCTAATCCTAACCCTAACCCTTATCCTAAACCTGTCACTAACCCTAAGAGTAACCCTAAACCTAACCCTAACCTAACACAAAACATCTCTGACCCTAACATTAATATTAACACTAACCCTAACCCTAAACCTAATTCTAAAACTAACCCTAACCCTAACCCAAACCCTAAAACTAACCCTAATACTAACTGTAACCATAACCCTAATTTTAACTCTAAGACTAACCCTAACACTAACCCTAACCCTAAACATAGCAATAACCCTAACCCTAACCCTAGCCCTAATCCTGAACATATCCCTAACCCTAACACTATCCATAACCCTAACCCTAACTCTGACACTAAAGCTAACCCAAAACCTAATCCTATCCCTAACATTAACCCTAACCCTAACACTAATACGAACCCTAAACCTAACACTAAAACAAACCCTAACCCTAACCCTTACACTAATCCTAAAACTCACCATAATCCAACCCTAAATATAAAACTAACCATAAACATAAACCTAACACTAACTCTAACCCTAACATGAGGCCTAACCCTAACACTAAACCTATCCCTAACCTAACACTATCCCTAATCCTAACACTAACATGAACACTAAATCTAAACCTAAACCTAAACCTATCTCTAACCCTAACCCTAATGCTAACACGAACCGTAACCCCAATACTAACCCTAACATTCACCCTTACACTAAACCTAAACCTAAGCCTAACCCTAACACTAACACTAACCCTAACCCTAACACTAACACTAACCCTAAACTTAACTCTAAAACTAACACTAACCATAACACTAACACTTACATGAAACCTAAACCTAAACCTAACACTAAACCTAAACATAACATAACCATAACCCTAACCTTAACACTAACAATAACCCTAAATCCAAACCATATCCTAACCCTAACACTAACCCTAACCCTTAACCTAACCCTAACCCTAACACTAACCATAACCCTAAACCTGAACTAACCCTATCACTCATCCTAATCCTAACCCTACACCTAAAATTAACTCTAACTGTAACCCTAAACCTAACCCTAATCCCAACCACAACCCTAGCCCTAACCCTTACCCTAACCCTTACCTAAGCCTAACACTAACCCTAAAACTAACAATAACCCTAACCCTAACTCTAACCCTAACTTAAATCTAACATTATCTCTAACATTAACCCTTACATGAACCATAACACTTACCCTAACCTAACTCTAAACCTAACCCTAATCCTAATAAAAAACCTAACCCTAATATTAACCCTACCCTAACACTAACCCTAACTATAAACCTAACACTAACCTAACACTAATCCTAACCCTAACCCTAACCCCATCCCAAATCCTGACCATAACCGTAACACTAACATTAACCCTAAACCTAATTTTAAAACTTTCCCTAAACCTAACCCTAAACCTAAAACTAACCCTAACACTAAACCTAATTGTAACCCTAACACTAACCCTAAACCTAACTCTAACCCTTACTCAAACACTAATCCTAACCTTAACCCTAACCATAACTGTAACACTAACACTAAGCCTAACACTAACCCTAAACATAATCCTAACACGAAGCCTTATCCTAAACCTAACATGAATCCTAACACTAACCCTAACTCTAACCCAAACACTAACCCTAAACCTAACGGTAACCCTAAGACTAACCCTAACACTAAACATATACCTAAACCTAACCCTAACACTAATCCTAAAACTAACTCTAATCCTAACCCTAATTCTAACCTTGACCTAACCCTAACCCTAACTGTTACATAACCCTAACATAACCCTTACCCTAACACTTACCTAACCCTAATCCTAACACTAACACTAACCCTAAACCTAACACTAATACTAACTTTAACCCTAACCCTATCACTAACACTATGCCTAAACCTAACCCTAAACCTAACACTAACCTTAACACTATCCAAAACACTAACACGAACACTAAACCTAACCCTAATGCTAACACTAACCCTAACCCTAAAATTAACCCTAACACTAACACTTTTTCTAACCCTAATACTAACTGTAATGCTAACCCTTACCCTTACCTTAAAATTAACACTAAGCCTACTTTTAACCCTAATCCAAACTCTAACCCTAAACCTATCCCTAACGATAACACTATTCCTGATCCTAACCCTAAACATAAACCCAAAACTACCACTACGCCTAACTCTAAAATTATCCCTAACCCTAACACTAACCCTAACACAAACCCGAATCCTAACACTATAAGTAACCTTAAATTTCAGCTAAACCTAATATTAACCCTAAACATAACCCTACCATGAACCTTAACCCTAACCCTAACTCTAACACAAACCCTCACTCCAAACCTAACCCTAACACAAACCTTAACCCCAACACTAACCCTAACAATAACCCTAAACCAAGCCATAACCCTAACAATAAACCTAATCCTAACCCTAATCCTAAGCCTAATGTAAACCTAACCCTAACCCAAACCATACTCCTAAAAAAAAAAAACTAACCCAAACCCTAAATCTAACCCTTACACTAAACCTTATGCTAAACCTAACCCTAATTCTAACACTAACCCTAACCCCAACCCCATCCCTATCACTAAACCCAACCCAAACTCTAACCTGAAACCTAACACTAACTCTAAATTTAACCCTAACCCTAACACTAACCCTAACCTATGAATAACCCTAAACCTAAGCCTAAACCTAATCCTAAGCCTCACTCTATCCCTAATACTAACCATAACCATAAACCTTACTCTATCCCTAAACCTAACACAAACCCTAATCCTAGCCATTACCATAACACAAACCATATCCTTCACCCTAACACTAATCCTAACACTAACCCTATCCCTAAACCTAACTCTAAAACTGACCCCAAACCTAACCCGAACAATAACCCTAACTCTAACTCTAAAACTATCCCTAATCATAAACCTGACCCTAAACCTAACATGAACCCTAATCATAATTTAACCCTATTTGTAACACTAACCCTACCCTTTACCCTAGCCATAACCCTAAAACGAACCCTAAACCTATACCTAACCCTAACAATATTTCTAACCCTAACCCAAACACTAACACTAAACATAACCTTAAACCTAACTTTAACCCTAACATTAACACTAACCCTAATGTGAACCCGAACCGTAACCCTAATCCTTAAACTAACTGTAAACCTAACACTAACAGTAACCCTAACCCTAACCCTAACCCTAACCCTAACC
>NW_026002436.1:870413-874836 GCF_001458135.2 Marmota marmota marmota | reverse complement strand
ACGAGTATGCAATGACTAACTCTATCCCTAGAACCAACGCTAGTCCTAAATCTGGCCCTCACCCTAAACCTAACCCTAACCCGAACAATGACTGTTACTCTAAAACAAATCCTATATCTAAATCTTATCCTTACCCAAAACCTAACTAAAACACTAGACTTATCCATAACCCTAAGCCTAAAACTAGCCATAACCATAACCCTAGCTCTTAAATTACCCATAGCCCTAATGATAGTCATAAACTTCACACAAAACCTTATCCTAGCCCTAAACCTAGCCCTTATTGTAACCCTAACCATAAGCTTAGACCTAATCCTAACCCTAAACCTCGCTCTAACCCTAATTCTAGCTCAAACTCTAACCTTAATCTAACCCTAACCCTAACCCTAACCCTAACCCTAACATTAGCCCTCACTCTAACCCTAACACTAACGCTAGCCTAATCCTAGCTCAAATGCTAATACTTACCCCAAATCTAACCCTGACATGAACCCTAGGCCTAACCCTAACCCTAGTCCTAATTCTAACCATAACTCTAGCCCTGACCTTCGCTCTAACACTATCCATTACCATGAAGACAAGCCTAATCCAAATGCTAACCCTAGGCCTAACGCTAACATTATTGCACTAGCCCTAAAACACTGTTGCTAACACTAACACTATTCATTTCTCTAAACCCAACCTGAACCTTAAACCTAACCCTATCAATTACCCTAACTCAGACATAAACCTAGTCCTAATTCTAAACTCAACCCTAGCCCTAACCTTAACCCTAGGACAAACCCTAACACTAACCCTAGCCCTAATCCTAAACCTAACCCTAACCCTAGCTTTAAGGCTAACTAAAACACTCACCCTATCCCTAGCCTTAATTCTAACCCTATCACTTACCCTAACCTTATTCCTAGCCGTAAGGCTGGAATAACCCTAGCCCTAACTTTACACCTTGCCCGAACCATAGATCTAAACCTAACTCTAAATCTAAACCTAATTCTACAACTAAACCTAACCCTAATACTAGCCCTAACCCTAAAGCTAATCCTAAATTTAGCCCTAACCATAGGTTTAGCCCTAAATCAAAACTGAGCCATAACACTAACTCTAAACTTTTACCTCAACCAAACTCTAACCTTACATCTAGCCCTGAGCCTAGCCCTAATTTGAGTCCTAATCTTAACCCTAAAACTACCCCTGAACCTGTCTCTGACATTAATACTAAACCTACCTCTAAATATCACCATAAACCTAAACCTTAACCTAAAACTAGAACTAGTCCTAACCATAATTCTAATCATAACCCTAGATCATACATTAGCTGTAACTTTAAATCTAATGCTATCCAAAACCTAGCCCAAATCTGAGACATAAACCTAGTTTTCACCCTACCCCTAACCCAAACACTAGCCCTAACCCTAACCCAAAACCTATCTCTAACCAAAGCTCTATCCTTAACCTTTAGTCTAGCCAAACTCCAACCATAATGCTAACCCTAGTCCAAAAATTAATCCTTACTCTAACCCAAACCCTAATCCTATTACTGGTCCTAAACCTAGCCCTCATTCTTATTCTAACCATAACCAAAACACTAACCCTAACTCTGACCCTTATTCTGATCCTGAATCTAAACCAAACCCTAACACTAGCCCTACCCATAACCCTATATCTAAACCTAACCCTAACACTAGCCCTAGAATAAACCTACTCATAAATCTAAACATATCTTTAACCAAGACCTAAATGAAAAACTAGCCCTAGCTCTAATGAAACCCTTAGCCAAAGCCAAACACTAACCTTACCTCTAAACCTAACCAATCCTAATTCTGTCCCTAGCCCTAACCCTTACCATAATCCAAACGCAGACCCTGACACTAACACTAACCCTAGCTATAAAACTGACCCTAATTGAAACCTAAACCTAACACTAGTCCTACCCATAACTCTAAACATAACCCTTACATTACCATAGCACTAAAACTAGCTCTAAACCTAACACAAAACCTAGCTCTAATCCTAGGCCTAAATCTAGCCCACAGTGTAAGCCTAACCCTAACCTAAACTTATCCCTTACTGTAAGCCTAACCCTGTAAGCCCGAACCATAGCTTTAACCCTAAATCTAAACCTAAACCAAGTCCTAACCCTTACCCTAACTTACCCTAACTTTATTCCTTGCAATAACCCTAAATGTCACACTAACCCTAACACTAAAACTAACCACAACCCTAGCCCTAACCCTAACCCTAACCCTAATGCTAACCCTCAGCCTAACCCTAACACATTCACTAACCTTAACCTATCCATTACCCTAACCCTAAAGCTAACCAAACACTAAATCTAGACATAATACTAACCCTAAAACTAGCCCTAAATGTAACCCTAGTTCTTACATTAGCCGTAGCCCTAAAGCTAACACAAAACCTATCCTAGCCCTAATCCAAGCTCTAACCCTTGTTTTAACCCTAACCCTAAACCTAACCCTAGCCCTAACCCTAACCCTAACCCTAGCCCTAACATTAGCGCTAACCCTATCCCTTACCCTAAGCCAAACTCTAACCCTAAAGCTACCCTTGTCCTAAACCTAATTCTTAGGCTAACCCAAAACATAACTCTATTACTAGTCCTAACCCTACTCGTCAATCTAGCTCTATCACTATCCCAAACATTAACACTAATGCTGACCCTTATTCTGACCCTAACACTAACCATAGGTCTAAACATGACCCTAACCCTAAACCAACCCCTAACATTGGCACTACCTGTAACCCTATAACTAAAACTTACCCTAACACTAGAACCTCACCTACACATAATCCTATATCTAGTGATAACTCTAGGCCTTGCCCTAAGCAATCTCTTAGTACTAGCCCTAATAATAACCCTTAACCTAACCAAAACACTAACCCTACCCCTAGACCAAACCCTAGTCCTAATGCTGGCCCTAAAAATAAACCAACCCTAAACAAAACACTGATCCTTACCCTAACACAATCCCTAGCTCTAAACCTTATCCTAACAAAAAACATAACCCTAACACTAGACCTAGCCATGTTACTAACCCTGAAACTAGCCATCACCATAGGCCAAAACCTACCTCTAACTCTATCCATTACCCTAACCCTAATTCTAACCATAACCCTAATTCTAAGCCTAGCCCTAACCATCACACTAACTCTAACCCTAATCCTCATCCTAGTCCAAACACTAGCTCAATCCTAACCCTTAAACTTACCTAACGCTAACACTAACCCATGGCCTAAACCTAAACCTAAACTTAACCCTAGCCCTAATCCTAACCTTAACCCTATACCTAACCCTAGCTATAAGCCTACATATTACCCTGACTCTAACTCTAACCTTAATTATAATCTTAGCCCTAACCCTAGCTCTAACTCTACCTTTTACCCTAACCGTAACACCACTCTGATGATAACCCTAGCCCTTACCCTAAATCTACCCTAACCCTTACCTGAGATATAAACATAAACCTAACCTTGCCATAGACCTAACCATTGCTCAAACCCTAAACATTACCCTAAACCTAACCATTAGCCTATCCCTAATTCTAACCTTAAGCCAAAACCTAACCCTAACCCTAACCTTAACATGAAATCAAACCCTATCCAATACCCTAAATCTAATGATAACCCTAGCCCTAACCTTAACACTAACCTTGACCCTAACCATATCTATAACCTAGACCTAACCTTAAACCTAACCCTTGCCCTAGCACTAACCTTAGCTCAAACTCTAAACCATAATCTAAACCTGAACCTAAACCTAACCCTAGGCCTAACCTTAACTCTAGCCTTAATACAAACCATAACCCTAGCCCTAACCCTATCTGTTATCCTAAGCACAACCATAAACCTAAGGGTAACCCTAGGCCTAACCCTAACCATTTTGCTAACTCTAACACTATCAATTACCCTACACCTCACATAAACCCTAAACCCAAACCTATAATTACCCTAACAAAATCCTAATGCTAATTCAAGCTCTAGACCTAAAACCTAACCTAAAAGAAACTTGAAACCTAATTCTAACCCTAATAATACCTCTAGCTCTAAACCTGACCCTTACACTAAACTGAACTCTTACACTAAACCTAGCCTAATTTGAGTAAGTCCCATTTGTTGATTCTTGTTATTAACTCTTGTGCTATGGGTGTCCTATTAAGGAATTTGGAGCCCGACCCCACAATATGTAGATCAGAGCCAACATTTTCTTCTATCAGATGCAGAGTCTCTGATTTGATGTCAGCTCCTTGATCCATTTTGAGTTAACTTTTGTGCATGGCGAGAGAAGGGGCTTCAGTTTCATTTTGTTGCATATGGATTTCCAGTTTTCCCAGCACCATTTGTTGAAGATGCTATCCTTCCTCCATTGCATGCTTTTAGCCCCTTTATCAAATATAAGATAGTTGTA
>NW_026002436.1:791316-869017 GCF_001458135.2 Marmota marmota marmota | reverse complement strand
AGAGAAAAGGGAAATTGCATGGTAATGGAAGGAGACCCTCATTGTTATACAAAATTACATATAAGAGGTTGTGAGGGGAATGGGAAAATAAACAAGGAGAGAAATGAATTACAGTAGATGGGGTAGAGAGAGAAGATGGGAGGGGAGGGGAGGGGGGATAGTAGAGGATAGGAAAGGTAGCAGAATACAACAGTTACTAATATGGCATTATGTTAACCGATGTGATTCTGCAATCTGTATTTGGGGTAAAATTGGGAGTTCATAACCCACTTGAATCTAATGTATGAAATATGATATGTCAAGAGCTTTGTAATGTTTTGAACTACCAATAAAAATAAATAAATAAATAAATAAATAAATAAATAAATAAATAAATAAAATAAACCTAGCCTAAATCTAACCCTCAATCTATCCCTAACATAAGCCTACACCTGACAATAGCCCTAGCCCTAATTCTTGCCATAAACCTAAAACAAATTTAGCCCTCATCCTAGCCCTAATCCTAGCCTTATTACTAAACCAAACCATAACCCTAGCCCTAAACAAAATTCTAACCTTCAACCTAGCCCTAAAACTAGCTCTAACCCCATTCTGTCCCCTAAACCTAACCCTAACCTTAAACCTAAACCTAAGCCTAAAACTAGGCCTAACCCTAACACAAATGCTATACATAATATCAGCCCTAATTTAGCCCTATACCTAACGTAACCCTAGCCCTAAGACTAAATCTAACTCTCGCCCTAGACCTATATTTAGCTCTAACCCTATGCATTACCATAATCCTATCACTTGCCTTTACATTAGCCCTAACACTAGCCCTAGTCTTAATCCTATATCTAACCCTAATTCTAAGTCTAACCCTAACCCTAAGATAAACCTCTCACTAACACACTCCATAACACTAATGCTAATCCGAAAAGTAGCCCTAACCTAGCCCTAGCCCCCCCCCAAAAAAAAACTAGCCCTAACCATATCCATAAACCTAATCTTAACATTAATAATCTTAACCCTAAAATTATCTCTAACAATAGCCTTAGACCTGACATTAAACCTAGCCCTAATTAAGCCCTAACCCTAAAACGAATTCTAGCCCTAATCCTTGACCTAATCTTAGCCTTAATCCTAAACCTAACCCTAACCATAGACCTAACCCTAATTTTAATCCTCATTCTAGATCTAAAGCTAGCTATAACATCATACCTAAACATAACAATAACCATAACCTAGCCAGAAACCTAGGCTTAGCCGTAATACTAACCCTAGCTCTAATCCTACCCCTAATTAAGCCCTAATCCTAACCCTAAATCTAACCCTAACACTAAGACTAACTCTAACTCTTGCCCTAGCCCTATCACTAGTGCTAACCCTATCCCTTATGATAACTCAAACCCTAGACCTAACCCTAGCCCTAACCTTTGCTATAGTGCTAAACCTAGATCTAACCCTAACTCTAAATCTAACCCTAACCCTAAGACTAAACCACACCCTAACACTAGCTCTAATCCTAGCACTAATTTGAAAACTAGCACTAACCCTAGTCTTAGCCCTCAAGCAAAACTGAGCCATAGCACTACCCTAACCCTTAACCTAAATCAAACCCTAACACAAGATCTAGCCCTAATCCAGGCCCTAACTCAAGTCCTAACCCTAACCCTAGGATTAATACTAACCCTGACTCTGACCTTAACACTAACCCTAGCTCTACACATCACTATATCCCTAAACCTAATCCTAACACTAGACCTCGCCCTAAACATAACCCTAAAACTAGTCCTAATCGTAATGCCAGTTCTTAAATTAGCCATAGCCCTAAACCTAACACAAAAGCTAGCCTTAATCCAAGGCCTAAACCTGGCCCTAACCCTGGCCCTAACCCTAACCCTAACCCTATCCCTAGTCCTAATCCCAGCCCTAACCCTATTTCTTACACTTAGTCAAACCCTCACCCTATTGCTACCCTAGTCCTAACCCTAATTCTATTCCTATCCCAAACACTAACTCTATCACTAGTCCTAACCCTAGCCCTCATAGTAGCTCTAAACTTAACCAAAACCCTTACCCAAACGCTGACACTTATTCTGATCCTAACACTAAACCTAGGTTTAAACCTGACCCTAACCCTTATCCGAAACCTAACACTAGTCCTACTAGTAACCCGAACCGTAAACCTTACAATAACACTTGCCCTAGTCCTAAAACTAATCCTAAATATAGCCATAACCCTAGCCTTAGCCCTAACAATAAGCCTTAACCTAAACCAAACACTAACTCTAACCCTAGACCTAACCCTAGTCCTCATTCTGGACCTAACCCTAAACCTAATCCTAACCTGAAACCTGACACTTAGCCTAACAAGAACCCTAGCTCTAAAACTTATCCTAACCCAAAAACTAACCCTAAAACTAGAGGAACTCTAAATCTATCCATAACCATAAGTCAAGCTTTTACATTACTCATATACCTAACACTAGCCCTAAACCTCACACAAAACCTAGCCCTAATTGCAGCCCTAAACCCAACCCTAAGGATAACTCTAACCCTAAACCTAGCCCTAACCCTATACCTAACCCTCGTTCTAGCCCTAACCCTAGCTCAAACGCTAAACCTTACCCTAAATATAACCCTAGCCCAAACCCTAAACCTCACCCTAACTCTAGTCCTAATCCTAACTGTAACCATATCCCAAACTCAAGCTCTAACTCTATCCATTACACTAACCATAACCCTAAATCTAATGCTAACCCTAAACCTAAACCTAACCCTAACCGTACCCAGCCCAGACTGTAACTATAACCCCGCCTTAGCCCTAAACCTAGCTTAATAGCTAACCCTTACACTTAACCTAATCCTAACACAAACCAAAGGCCTAACCCTAACACTAACCCCAGCCCTAATCCTAACCTTAACCCTAGCCCTAACACTACCTCGAACCATACCCATTACCCTAACCCTAAACTTAACCCTAAAGATAACACTAGACCTAAAGCTAAACCTACCCTAATCCTAAAAATAAACCTAACCCTAGAACTAACTGTGAACCTAACCCTAACCCTAAATCTAAGCTAGCTCAAACCCTAACCCTAATCCTAAACCTAACCCTAAGGCTAACCTAAACCTAACTTTATCTTTAACCTGATATCTGACCTGTTACCCTAATCCTAATGATAACTCTATCCCTACCCGCAAGACTAACCCTGACCATAACCCTAGACCAAACCCTAAATTGACCTTACCATAGCAAAAATCCTAGCTCAAATTCTAAACTGTACCCTAAACCTAATCCTAAGTATAACCCTCGCCCTATCCCTGACCCTAACCCTAACTCTAGCCCTAATCCTAACCATAACCCTAGCCCTAACTAGGTCTAACACAATAAATTACTCTAATGATAACCATAACACTAATGCTAACACTAGGCCTAACCCTAAACCTATCACAAACCCTAACCATATCCAATACCTTAAACCTAAACTGAACCCTAAACCTATCAATATCCATTACCCTAACCCTAATTCTAACCTTAATGTTAATTTGAGCCTTAACCCTAAACCTTAACCTAACCCAAACCTGAAGCCTGACCCTGACCCTAAGAATACACCAGCTCTTAATCTGACCCTTTCCCTAAACATAACGCTTTAATTTGACCTAGCCATAAACCTAACCCTAAAAATATCACTAACTATATACCTAGACCTGACATTAGTCCTACCTCTAATTCTTGCCCTAAACCTAACACAAAACCTAGCCCTAATCCTAGCCTTAAATCTAGCCTTAATCCTAAACCTAACCATAACCCTAGCCCTAAACCTAAAGCTAATCATAAAACTATCCCTATCCCTAACCATATCACTAAAACAAAACCGAGCAACAGGCCTAACACTAACCTTAACTTAAAACAATCCTTAGCACTACACCTAGATCTAACCCTAGCCCTAATTCGAGTCCTAATCATTACCTTAAAACTAACCCTGACCTGACTGATATCCTAACACTAACCCTAGCTATAAATATCACAGTAATCTTAAACCTAACCCTAACACTTGACCTACACCTACCTCTAAACCTAATTTTAACCCTAGTACTTATATTAGCCCTTGCCCTAACCCTAGCCTTAAACCTCACACAAAAACTATCCCGAATCTGAGCCCTAAACCTAGCTTTAACCTTAACCATACACCTAACACTAGCCCTAACCCTATGTCTTACCCTGAGCAAAACCTTAACCCTAATGGTAACCCTAGACCTATCCCTAATCCTTAGGTTAACCAAATACTAACCCTATTAATAGCCCTAACACTAGATCTCATTCTAGCTCTAATGCTATCCCAAACCATAACCCTAACCCTGACCCTTATTCTGACCATAACATAAACCCTATGTCTAAACCTGACCCTAACCCTAAACCAAAACCTAACACTAGGCCTACTTGTAACCTAATACCTAAGCCTAACCCTACCACTAGCTCTAGACCTAACCTAATTCTTAATCTAGCCTGAACTCTAGCTCTAGAACTAAACAAAATCCTAGTGCTAGCCCTAACAAAAACTTTTACCTAACCCAAACACTAACTCTACCCCAGACCTTAACCTAGTCCTAATTCTGGCTTTAACCCTAAATTTAACTCTAACCCAAACACTGATCCTTCCTTTAACACTAAACCTACCTCTAAACCTGAAACTAACCCAAACCTAAACCTAATTCTAGACCCAGCAATAACCCTAACCCTAAAACTAGCCTTAATCATAACCCTAAATCTTACATTACCCACAGCCCTATCCCTAGGTCTAAACCTAACACTAAACATAGAGCTAATTTTAGCCTAAACCTAGCCTTAAGCATAACCCTAAACCTAACACTAGCCCTATACCTAACCCAAGCCTTCGCCTTAGTCCTAAGATAGCTCAAAGCCTAATTCTTACCCTAAACATAAACCTAGACCTATCCCTAACTCTCACCCTAAAACTACACCAAATCCTAAACTTAACCTGGCCCTAAACCTAGCTCTAAACCTACCCATTACCCTAACACTAAACTTAAACTTATTGATAATCCTGGCACAAACACTATTGTTAACCCTAACCCTAACTGGAAAACTAACCATAGACATAACCCTAAAATTAACACTCAGCATAGCCCTAACTCTAGATTAAACCATAAACCTAACAATAAAACTAAACATAACCAAAGCTCTAATCCTAACCAATCACTAATTCTAACTCTAAACCAAAATCTAAACCTAACCTAACCCTATTCGTTAACTTAACTCTAATCCTAACGTTAATGATAACCCTAGCCCTAACTTTAATTCAAACCCTAAAACTACTGTAAACCTATCCTTAGACGTAACCCGAAACCTAGCCCTAACCCTAGCTCAAAACTTCACCTTTATGCTAAACATAACCCTAAACCAAACCCTAACCCTAGTTCTAACACTAACTCTAACCCTAACTCAAGGCATATTCCTAAACATAACTCTAGTTATAACCTAAGCTCTAACCCTTTCAATTACCCTAACCATAACTCTTACTCTAATGCTAACCCTAAGCCTAACCCTAGCCCTATCACTAAAGCTAACTGTATCAATTACCCTAAACCAAACCTGAACCTTAAAACAAAACCTAACTATACCCTAACCCTAATGCTAATGTTAATTTGAGCCATAAACCTAAATCCTTACCTAAGCCAAAACCTAATCCTAATAATTCCCCGAGCTCTAAACCTGACCCTTACCCTAAACCTAAACCTTACATTAGACGTAGACATAAGGTTAACCCTAAAACTATTTTTAACCATAACCCTAGATCTGATATTATCCCTAGCACTAATACTAGCCCTGAATCTAAAACAAACACTAGCCTAATCCTAGCCCTAAACCTAGCCTTAATTATAACCCTAAACTTAACCCTAACCCTAACCCTA
Organism: Marmota marmota marmota; assembly: GCF_001458135.2. Lineage (NCBI taxonomy): Eukaryota > Metazoa > Chordata > Mammalia > Rodentia > Sciuridae > Marmota > Marmota marmota. The sequence goes on along the minus strand of NW_026002436.1, from coordinate 863,098 downwards.
ACTCTAACACTCACCCTAGGTTTAAACCTAAATATAACGCCACTCCTTATCCTAAATTTAAACCTAACCCTATCCCTATCACTAGGCCTAACCTGAACAAAAACCCTAGCCCTAATTCTAGCCCTATTTTAACCCTATCCCAAACCCTAACTCTAATTTTAGCCCTAACTCTAAATCTCACACTAGACCTATTCCTAGTATTAACCCTATCCCTTAACATAACTCTAACCCTGGCCCTAACCCTTGCCATATCCATAATCGTAGCCTAATTCTAGATCTAAACCTAACTAGAAATGCAACAATAATCCTAAGTCTAAGCCTAACACTAACACTAGCCCTAACCTTAATACTAATTGTAAAACTAGCTCCAACCCTAAAACTAAAACAAAACTGAACAACAGACCTAAACCTAAACCTTAACTTAAATCAAACCCTAAACTATTACCAGAACTAATCCTAGCCCTAATTGAGTCCTAACCCTAACCTTAAAACTAACCCTGACCCTGACTCATATCCTAAAACTCACCATAGCTCTAAACATGAGACTAACCTTAAACCAAAACCTAACAGTAAATCTAGCCCTAATTTGAGTCCTAACTCAAACCCTAAAACTAACCCTGACTCTGACTCCTATCCTAAAAATAACTCTAGCTCTAAATATCACCTTAACCTTAAATCTAACAATAACACTAGAATTACCCCTAACCTTAACCCTGAAGCTAACCCTAATTGTAACCCTGGTTCTTCATTACCTGTTGCCCTAGCCCTACCCCTAATACTAACTCAAAAACTAGCCCTAATCTGAGTCCTACACCTAGCTTTAACCCTAACCCTAACCCTAACAATACCCCTAACACTAGTTCTAAACCTATCACTCACCCTAAGCAAAACCCTAACCCTAATGATAACTCTAGACCTATCCCTAATCCTCAGTCTAATCAAAACTCTCACCATACTAATAGTCTTAACACAATACATAGAGAGAATTTTAGGCCTAAATATAGCCCTAAGCGTAAACCCAACCATAACCCTAGCCATAACCCTAACCCTAAACCTAATTCTAGCCTTAGTCTTAAACCTTACTCAAAGTCTAACCCTTACCATAAATATAAACTTAGACCTATACCTTACTCTAAACCCTAACCCTAGCCCTAACCCTGAACTTAATCCTATCCCTAAAATTAGTTCTAAACCTACACCTTATCTAACCCTACACCAAATTGTATTGAGAACCCTAGACTTAACCCTAACCATAACCCTAACCCTAACTCGAAAACTAACAATAGACCTAACCCTAGCTCAAAACCTAATCCATACCATAAACCTAAACAAAACCATAGCTTTAACATTAACCCTAAAATTAAAACTAACCCTAACCCTAAACCTAAACCTACATCTAACCATATCCATTACCCTAACCCTTATCCTAACCCTAATGTAACCCTAGCCCTAACCTTAACCCGAACCCTAAATCTACCATAATCCTGCACCTAGACCTAAGGCTGAACCTAATCCTTGACCTAACCCTAGCACTAACACTAGCTCAAACCCTAGGTTTTACTCTAAACATAATCCTAGCCCAAACCCTAACCCCAATCTTAGCCCTAATCCTAACTGTAACCATAGCCCAAACTCTAACTCTACCTCTATCCATTACCCTAAACATAACCCTAAATCTAATGCTAAACCTAACCCTAACCCTAACTCTAACCCTAAATCTATCCCTAGCCCTGATTCTAACCTGAAGACTTAACCTAGCCTGAACACTTACTCAATCCCTGACCCTTACCCTTAACCGAACCTTAAGAAATTGATAAGCCTAACCTAACACTAACACTAACCCTAGCCCTAATCCTAAACTAAAAACTAGACTTAACCTTAGCTCTAACCCCACCAATTATCCTAACCCTAACCATAAACATCATGATAACCTTAGCCCTAAACCTAAACCTACTCTAACCTTAACTGTAAACCTAACTCTAGACCTAACCATAAACTTAACCCTTGCTGTAGTCCTAACCCTAGATCAAACTCTAAGAATTATGCTAAACTTAACCCTAACCCTAGTCCAAAACCTAAACCTAACCCTAACCCTATCCTGATATCTAAACCTGTCCATTACCTTAACCCTAATGATAACCCTAATCCTAACCCTAGACTTAATCCTAAACCTAACCATATCCTTAACACTAACCCTAGCTCAATCACTAACCCATACCCTAAACTTTACCCTAGCCTTAACCTTAACCCTAACCCTAACCCTAACTCTAGCCCTGATCTTAAAGATAACCCTAGCCCTAACACTAGCTCTAACCCTATCCATTACCCTAATTATAACCATAAACCTAATGTTAACCCTAGAACTAACCCTTACCCTATCCATTCCGGTAAACCTAACCTGAGTCCTAAACCTAACCTGAAGCCTATACTTAACCTTATCCATTACCCTAACTATAACTCAAAACTAATGTTTATTTCACCATAACCCTAAACCTCAACATAACCCAAACCCCAAACCTGACTCTATTACAATGTGCCTAGCTTTCAAATTGAACCTCACCCTAAACCTTACTCTTACACTACACCTAGCCATAAATCTTACCTGAAAAATATCCCTAATCATAACCCTAGACCTGATATTAGACCTAGCCCTAATTCTAGCCATAACTCTAACACAAATGCTAGCCATCATCCTAGCCCTAAACCTAGCCTTGATCTTAACCCGAACCCTAACTCTAGCCCTATCTCTGATTGTATCCTTTGCCCTAGTTCTGAACCTTGCTATAACCCCATCCCTTCCCCAAATCTAAAACTAACTCTAACTCTAGTCTTAACCCTTACACTAATTCTAGACCTGATCCTAGCCCTAACTTAGCCCTAACCCTACCACTAGCACTAAGAATAACTCTAAATCTCGCCCTAGCCCTATTCCTAGATCTAACCCTATCCCTTACCATAACCCTAAAACTTGCACTAACCTAAGCCCTAACACTAGCCCTAGCCCTAACCCTAGAACTAACCATAACTCTAAGTCCAACCCTAACCCTCAGCCTAAACCTCACACTAACACTACACCTAACAATAACACTAACACTAACACTAGCCCTAATCTAGTTCAAGCCCTAAAACAAAACCAACCCATAGCCCTAACCCTAACACTTAATCTAAACCAAAACCTAACCCTACATGTAGCCCTAATTCCAGTCCTTAACTCTAATTCCAGTCCTAACCTAACCCTAAAACTAACCTTGAGCCTGACTCTGACCTTACACTAACCCTAGCTCTAACATCACCCTAAAAGTATACATAAACCTAAAACTAGAACTAGCCCTAAACATGACCCTATAAGTAGCCCTCATCATAACTCTAGTTCTTACATTAGCCTTAGCCATAATTCTAGCCCTGACCTAACCCAAAACCTATCCCTAAATTAAGCCCTATACCTTGTTTTAACTCTAACCCTAACCCTAGCCCTAAACATTACCCTAAAACTAAACCTAGCCCTAAAAGTGGCCCTAAACCTAAACCTAACCCAAGGTCTAATCCTAACCATAATCCTAGCCCTAACTCTACCTCTAACCCTATCCATTACCCTAAACATAACAAAACCCTAATGCTAACCCTATCTCTAAACTTAACCCTAATCCTCAACCTAGACCTGACACTAACCCTAACCGTCGCCCTAGCCCTAAACATAGCTCAAACTCTAACACTTACCATAAACCTAACCCTAATACTAAACCTAGGTCTAACCCTAATACTAAACCTAGGTCTAACCCTAACACTAACCCTAGCCCTAATCCTAACCATAAACCTAGCCCTAAATCTATCCATTACCCTAAACATAAGCCTAACCCAAATATAGCTCTAAGCATAGCTATAACCCCACCCAATACTCTAAAAGTACTATAAACCTCAAGATAACACTAGCCCTAACCCTAAACCTACTCTAACCCTAACTGTAAATTTAACCCTAGTCCTAAACCTAAACCTACACTAACACTAACAGTAAACCTAACCCTAGAACTAACCATAAACATAACCCTTGCCAAAGTCCTAATCTTAGCTCAATCCCTAACAGTTACACTAAACCTAACACTAATCCTAGTCTTACACCTAAATCTAACCCTATCCATTTAGGCCTAACCCTAAACTTATCGCTAACACTAACTTTATCCTTAATTAAACCTAACCAGAACACTAAACATAACCCTATCAATTACTCTATCTCTAACCCTAAGACTAATGCTAATTCGAACCCTAAAACTAAACCAAAACCTAACCCAAACTCTGAGCAAGACACTGACTCTAATAACACACCTAGCTCTAATGCTGACCCTTACCCTAAACATAACCCTTAAACTAGACCTAGCCATAAAACTGACCCTAACAGTATCCCTAACTGTAACCCTAGACCTGACATTAGCACTCTACCTAATTCTTGCCTTAAACCTAACACAAACCCGAGCCCTCATCCTCGCCCTAAAACTAGCCTTAATCCTAACTCACAACCTAATCCTAGCTCAAACTCTAATTTCAACCCTCGCCCTAGTTCTGAACCTAGGTATAACCACATAATTTCCCCTAACACTATCACTAACACTAACCCTATCCCTAACCTTAGGCCTAATCCTAACACTAACCATAGCTCTAATCCTAGCCCTAATTTATTGCTAACTATAAACCTAACTCTAACCCTAGCCCTAAGACTAACCCTAACACTAGCCCTAGACATATATCTAGTACCAATCTTACCTATTGCCTAATCCTAACACTAGCCCTAACTTTAGTCCTAACCCTAGCCATAGTCCTATACCTAGAACTAAACCTAACTCTATATCTAATCATAAATCTAAATCTAAACCTCACCCTAACTCCAGCCCTAACCCTAATTCTAATTAGAAAACTAGTCCTAATCCTAGCCATAGCCCACAAACAAAACTAAGCTATAGCCCTAATCCTAACCCTTAACCTAAACCAAATCCTAATGCTAAACCTAGTCTTAACCCTATCCCTACAACTAATAATGACCCTGCATCTGACCCTACAACTAACCCTACCTCTAAACAACACCCTAACCCTAAACTTAATACTAGACCTACCCTAATCCTAAACCTAAAAGTATCCCTAACCATAAAGCTAGTTCTTACATTAGCCACAGCACTAACTCTAACACAAAACCTAGCACTAATCTGAGCCCCAACCCTAGCTTTAAAACTAATCCTAATCCTAACGCTAACACTAACCTAAACCCTGGCTCTAAACCTATTCCTTACCCTAAGCCAAACTCTCCCATAATGCTACTCTAGTTCTAACACAAATCCTAAGCTTACACCAAACTCTAACTCTATTACTAGTGCTAACCCTAGCCCTCATTCTATCTCTAACCCTAACCCGAAGCTTAAGCCTAAACCTTACCCATATTCTGACCCTAACACTAACCTTAGGTCAAAGCCTGAACTTAACACTAAACTGAACCCTTACACTAGCCCTACCAGTAAACCTATACCTTAAACTAACCATAAAAATAGCACTAGACCTAAACTTAATCCTAAATATAGCCATAACTCTAGCCCTAGTCCTAAACAAAAACCTAGCACTAGCCCTAAAATAACCATTAACCTAATGCAAAGGCTAACTCTAGCACTAGACCTAACCCTAGTTCTAATTCTGGCCCTAACTATAAACCCAATGCTAACCCGAACACTGACACTTATCCTAAAACAAAACCTAGCTCTAAAGCTTATCCTAACCCAAAACTTAAACCTAATACTAGACATATCTATAAACCTAACACAAAAAAAAACTAGCCATAACCATAACCCTAGCTCTTACATTACCCATAATCCTAACACTATAAATAAACCTCAAACAAAACCTAGCCCTAATACAAGCCCTAAAACTGGATCTAAGCATAACCTTAACCCTAATCCTAGCACAAACCATAAACCTAATGCTTTCACTAGCCTTTCCCTAGCTCAAACTCTAACCCTTACTCTAAACATAACCCTAGCTCTAACCTTAACCTAACCCTAACCCTATCCCTAATCCTAAGTGTAACATAGCTCAAATCCTAGCTCTAACTTTATCCATTACCTTAAACATAACCCTAACCCTAATTCTAATACTAGCCCTAACCCTAACTCTAACACTGACCCTAACCATAGCCCTGATTCTAACCCTTGACCTAACCATAACCCTAGCTCAATCCCTAACACTTACCCTAAACCGAACCCTAACACTAAACCTAGGAGTAACCAAATCCTAGCCTTAATCCTAACCTTAACCAAACCTTAACACTAGCACTAAACCAAATCATTACTCTAAACATAAGCCTAAACCAAATGCTAACTCAAGGCCTAACCCTAACCTTATCCCTAACACTAACTCTGTACATTACTCTAAACCTACAATGAACTGTAAAAATAACTCTATTCATTACTCTAACCCTAAACATAACCCTAATGCTAATTTGAGCCCTATCCTTAAACCTTAACCCAAAACAAACCTTAACCCATATTCTGACCCTAGTAATAACCTAGCTCTATACATGACCCCTACACTAAACCTAACCCTTACACCAGACCTAGCCATAAACCTATTCCTAACACTATCCCTAACCATAACCCTAGACCTGGCATTATCTCTAGCCCTAATCCTAGCCTTAACTCTAACACAAACCTTAGCCCTCATCCTAGCCCAAATCTTAGACTTAATCCTAACCCGAACCCGAACCCCAGCCCTATACCTAAATATAACCCTCGCCCTAGCACTGAACCTAGCTATATAACCCCATTTCTTCCCCTAAAACTAATCCTAACACTAGCCCTAACCATAGGCCTAACCCGTACTATAATCATAGCTCTAATCCTAGCCCTATTTGAACCCTAAACTTAACCCTACCCCTAAACCTAGCCCTAAGACTAACTCTAACTCACACTGTAGCCCTACTTCTATTTATAACCCCATTCATTACCATAACCCTCACAATAACCCTAACCTGGGCCCTAACCCTAGCCATAGCATTAACCATAGATCTAACCATAACTCTAAATCTAAACCTAAACTTAAGCCTAAACCTCATTCTACAACTAGCTCTAACACTGTTGATAATCCTAAAACTAGCCCTAATCCAAACCCTAGCCCTAAAACAAAATTGAGCCATTGCTGTAACCCTAAACCAAACCAAACCCTAACCAATAACTAGCCATAACCCGAGCTCTAATTTGAGTCCTAGGCCAAAAACTAACCCTCACCCTGCTCATATCCAAACACAAACCCTAGCTCTAAATATCACCCTAACCCTACAACTAATGCTAACACTAGACCTAGCCTAAATCCTAACCCTAAAACTAATTCTAATCGTAACGCTAGCTCTTACATTGGCCTTAGACAAACCCTACCCCTAATTCTAACACAAAAATAGCCCTAATCTGAGCCCTAACACTAGATTTAACCCAAATCCTAAACCTAAAACTAGCCCAAAACCTAACCATAATCCTAGTCTTAACCCTAGCTCTAATCCTATCCATTATCCTAAGCCAAAACTTATTCATAATGATAACTCTAGTCCTGATCCTAATCCTTAGGCAAACCCAAACAATAATGCTATTACTAGTCCTAACATTAGCCCTCAATCTAGACCTTACCCTAACACAAAACCTCACCCTAACCTGACCCTAAACTAATTATAGGTCTAAACCTGACCCTAAACCTAAAACGAAACCTGAAACTAGCCCTACCAGTAAACTTATACATAAACCTTATCCTAACATTAGCTGCAGACCTAAACTTAAACTTAAATATAGCTATTACTCTAGCCCTTGACCTAAACAAAAACTTAGTGCTAGCCCTAACAATAACCCTTAACCTAAACCAAACACTAACCCTACAACTAGACCTAACCCTAGTCCTATTCTGGCTTTCAACCTAATCCTAACTTCAGCGTGAGCACTGGCCTTGACACTAACATTAAACCTAGCTCTAAATTTGATCCTAACCCCAAATCTAAACCTAACATTAGACCCAGCTGTAACCCTAACCCTAAAACTAGCTCTAATCAGAACACTAGACCTTATATTACACATAGCACTAACCCTAGGCCTAATCCTAACACAAACCTTAAATAACCCTAACCCTAATCGAGGCCTAAACATACCCAAAGCATAACCCTCACCCTAAACCTAACCCTAGTCCTAACCCTAACCCTAACCCTCACCTTAGTCCTAACCCTAGCTCAAAGCCTAACCCTTAGCCTAAAAATAACCCTAGCACTATCCCTAAGCATAACCCTAACTGTAGCTCTAATCCTAACGTTAACCATAGACCTAACACTAGCTCTAACCCTAGCCATTAACCTAATTCTAACCCTAACCCTAATTATAACCCTATCCTTAACCCCAACCAAAACCCTAACACTGACACTAGCTCTAAAGACCACCCTAAACTTAAAACAAACCCTAACAGTAACCCTAGCCCTAATTCAAGTCATATCCCTAACCTTAAAGCTAACCCTGACCCTGACTGATATCCTAACAGTCACTCTAGCTCTAAACAGAGCCCTCACCTTAAACTGAACACTAACAGTAACCCTAGCCCTTATTTGAGTCCTAAACCTAACCCTAAAACTAACCCTGATGCTGAATCCATATCCTAACAATAACCCTAGCTCTAAATATTACCCTAACCTTAAACCTAAACCTAACACTAGACCTACCCCTAACCCTAACCCTAACCCTAAAACTAACCCTAATTGTAACCCTGGCTCTTACATTAGCCAATGTCCAAATCTAGCCTTAACCCTAACACAAAAACTAGCCCTAATCCGAGCTCTAAACCTATATTTAACCCTAACTCTAACCATAACACTAGCATTAACCCTAGCTCTAAGGCTATCCCTTAACCTAAGAAAAACCATAACCCTAATGGTAAACCTAGACCTATCTTTAATCCTTACGCTAACCAAAACCCTAACCCTATTAATAGTCCTAATCCTAGCCCTCATTCTAGCTCTAACCCTATCCCAAACCCTAACGATATCCCTGACCCTTATTCTTACCCTAACACTAACCCTAGGTCTAAAACTGACCCTAACCCTAGACCAAACCCTAACACTAGCTAAACAAAATCCTAAATCTAGTATTAACTCTAGCCCTAGACCTAAACATAAACCTAGCCCTAGCCCTAACAGTAATCCTTAACATAACTCAAACACTAACACTAACCCTAGACATAAACATAGTCTGATTTCTGGCTGCAACCCTAATACTAACTCTATCTCTAAATCTGACCCTACCTGACAGTCTAAACCTAACACTAGACCTAGCCATATCCATAACCCTAAAACTAGCCCTCAACATAACCCTAGCTCTAATATTACCCATAGCCCTAATTCTAAGCCTAAACCTAACACAAAACCTAGAGATAATCCTAGGCATAAATCAAGCCTTAAGCATAACCCTAACCCTAACCCTAGCCCTAACCCTAACCTAACCTTTCCTTAGTCCTAATCCTATCTCAAAGCCTAAACATTACTGTAAACATAAACCTACTCCTATCCCTCAATCTAACCCTAACCCTAGCCCTAATCGTAACTTTAACCCTAGCCCTAAACCTAGCTCCAAACCTACCCAGTACTCTAAACCTAAACCTAACATTATTGATAATCCTAGGTTTAATGCTAAACCTAAACCTAACTGGAAAACTAACCCTACACCTAACCTTAAACCTCACACTTGCCATAGACCTAACCCTAAAACGCTACTATAGGCTAGACATATCCATAGCCCTAACTCTAAGCCTAAACCTAAATCTAACATTAAACATAGCCCTAAACCTACATCTAATCATATACATTACCCTAACTTTAACCCTATCCCTGGGATGTCACTAGGCCTAATCCTAACCCTAACCCTATAAGTACTATAATCTAATCCCTAGAAGTAAACCTAAACATAACCCTCACCCTAACCCTAACCCTAGCTCAAATCCTAACCCTTATGCTAAAAAAAACCCTAAGCCTAACCCTAGTTTTAATCCTAAACCTAACCTTAATTCAAGACCTATTCCTAACCATAAACCTAGCCCTAAACTTAGCTCTAATCCTATCCATTATGCTAACCATAACCCTTATCCTAATGCAAACCCTAGGCCTAATCTTAACCCTATCACTAACCCTAACCCTATCAATTACCCTAAACCTAATGTGAACTCTAAACAAAACCCTATCATTACCCTAACCCACACCCTAGTGCTAATTCAAGCCCTAACCCAAACCCTAACCTCAAACAAACTCCACCACTGACCCTTAATCTAAAAAATCTCGTATCTCTAAAGCTGATTTTAACACTAAACCTAACCCTTACACTAGACCTATCCATAACTCTAATCCTAAAACTATCCCGAACCGTAAGCTTAGACTTTGCATTAGCCATAGCCCTAATCCTAGCCCTAAACCTAACACAAACCCCAGCCCTTATCCTAGCCCTAAACTTAGCCTTAATGCTAACCCTAAACCTAACTTTAGGCCTAACCCAAAAACTAACCCTAGCCTAATCTTAGCCCTAATTTAGTCCCATTCCTAACCCTAGCCCTAACCCTAGCCCTAAGACTAACTCACTCTCACCCTATTATCATTCCTAGTCCTAACCCTATTCCTTACCAGAACTCTAATCATAGTCCTAACCCTAGCCCTAACCCTAGCCCTATCATTAGATCTAGACCTAAACTAGATCTAATTTTAACTCTCAATCAAACCCTAACCCTAAGACTAACACTAACCCTAAACCTAACTCTAAATCTAATTTTAACCCTAGCCCTAAAACAAAACTGAGCCATAGCCCTAATTCTAACCCTTAACCTAAACCAAACCCTAACCCTAAATTTAGCTCTAATTCTAGTTTTAAGCTAAAAACTAGAACTAACACTGACCCTGACTCTGACCATAATACTAACCCTAGTCTAAACATCACCCTAACCCTAACCCTAAACTTAACACTAGACCTACCACTAACCCTAACTCTAAGTTTAATCCTAATTGTAACCCTGGTACTTACATTAGCCTTACTCCTAACCCTAGCACTAACTTAACCCAAAACCTAGCCCTAATCCACTCCCTAACTCGAGTTTTAACCCTAACCCTAATCCTAAACCTAGCCCTAAACAAAACCATAACCCTAGCCCTAACCCTAGCTCTAACCCTATCCATTGCTGTAACCATAAACCTAGGCCTAATCCTAACCCTATCCCTAATCCTAAACCTATGCATTATTCTAAACCAAACCGAAACCGTAAACCTCACCCTATCATTATAGTAACACTAACCATAACGCTAATTTGAGCCCTAACTTTAAAACTTTACCTATCCCACATTTCTAAACCAGACCTTGACCTAATAATACCTCTAGCTCTAAACCTGACCCTAACCCTAAACCTAACCCTTACATTACATGTAGCCATAAACCTAAGCCTAAAACTATCTTTAGCCATAACCCTAGATTGGATATTAGCCCTAGCCATAATCCTAACTTTAAACCTGAAATAAACCATAGTCCTCATCCTAGCCCCAAACCTAGCCTTAATCATAACCCTAACCCTAACCGTAGCCCTAACACTAATTCTAACCCTCACCCTATCTCTAAACCTAGCTGTAACACCATTCCTTACCCTAAACTTAATCCTAATCCTAGCCCTAATGCTAGGCCTAAGGTGAACACTAACCCTAGCCCTAATTCAAGCCCTAATTTAAACCTATACGTAACCCTAAACCAAACACTAGGCCTAATACTAACTCTAACTCTCACACTAGCCCTATCCCTACTTCTAAACCTATCCATTACCATAATACTAACCCTATCCCTAAACCTAGCCAAAATCATTGCTAACCCTTATTCCTAGTCCTAACCCTAGATCTAAACCTAACTCTAAATCTAACCCTAACCCTAAGCCTAAGCCTAACATTAACATTAGCCCTAGCCCTAACACTAATCATAAAACTAGCCCTAACACTAACCCTTGCAGTAAAACAAAACCTGACAATAGCCCTAACCCTAAACTTCAACTTAAACCAAACCTTGACACTACACCTAGAACTAACCCTAGCCCTAATTCGAGTCCTAATCTTAACCTTAATACTAACCCTAACTCTGACTCATATCCTAACACTCACCCTAGCTCTAAACACCACCCTAACCTTAAACCCAGCCATTATAGTAACCCCTAGCCTTAATTTGAGTCCTAACCCTGACTCTAAATCTAAACCTGACCCTGACTATTATCAACCTAACACTAACACTAGCTCTAAATTTCACACTAACCTTAAACCTAATCCTAACACTAGAGGTTTAACCCCTAATCGCACCCTAAAACTAAGCCTAAAACCCTAGTTCTTACATTAGGCTTTGCTCTAACCCTAGCCATAACCCTTACAAAAATACTAGTCCAAATCTGAGCCCTAAATCTAGCTTTAACCCTAGCCCTAACCCTAATTCTAATCCTGTCCCTTACCCTATGCCAATCACTAAACCTAATTCTAATCCTAACTCTAATCCTTAACCTAATCCAAATCCTAACCCTATTAGTAGTCCTAACCCTAGTCCTCATTCTATCTCTAACCATAACCCAAACCCTAACCCTAACCCTGATCCTTATTCTGACCCTAACACTAATCATAGTTCTAAAACCAAACCTAACCCTAAACTGAACTCTAACACTAGCCCTACTGTTACCTTATACCTAAACCTAACCCTAACACTAGCCCTAGACCTAAACCTAATCCTAATCTATCCATAACTCTAGCCCTAGACCTAAAGAAAAAAACTAGCTCTAGCCCTAATTATAAACCTTAGCCTAAAGCCAAACACTAACCTTTTCCCTAGACTTAGCCCTTGTCCTAATTCTGGCTTTCCCATTAACCATAACCCTAAACTGAACACTGACCCTGACACTAACACTAACCCTAGCTCTAAACATAACCCTAACCCTAAACCTAACCCTAAAACTATACTTAGCTTTAACATTAACTGTAAAACTAGCCCTAATCATAACAAAGTTCTTACATTTGCCATAGCCCTAACCTATTGCAAAAGCTAGCCTTAACCCAAGCACTACCCTAGCTTTAACCAAAAAACTAACCGTAACCCTAACATTAGCCCTAACCCTAAATCTAAGCCTAACCCTAGACCTAACCCTAAGCATAACTCTAGCCCTATAACTAGCTCTAACCTTATCAATTATCCTATTGATAACCCTAATGCTTCTGCTAAACCTAGGCCAAACCCTAATCCTATCCCTAACCCTAACCCTATCCTTTACCCTACACCTAACCTGAACTCTAAACCTAAAATTATCATTAACCTATCCCAAACCGTAATGAAAACTTGAGCCTTAACCCTAAACCTTAATCTAATAAAAACCCTAACCGTGACCCTGACACTGACCCTAATAATACCCATAGCTCTAAACCTGACCCTAACAAGAAACCTGACCCTTACAATAGACCTAGCTATAAACTTAACCCTAAAACTCTCCCTAACTGTAACCCTAGAATTGACATTAGCCCTAAATATCATTATAGTCCTAATCCTAACACAAACCTTAGACCACATCCTAGCCATAAACCTTGCCTTAATCATAAACGTAACCCTAACCATAACCCTTAATCTAATCCTCACCCTAGTCCTAAAAGTAGGTATAATCCCATCCCTTAACCTAAAACTAACACTAACCCTAACCCTAACGATAACCCTAGCCCTAATCCCAGCCCTAATTTAGCCCTATCCTTAACCCAACCCTAACCCTAGACCTAAGACTAACTCAAACTCTCTTCCTAGCCTTATACCTAGTTCTAACCCTATCCCTTACCATCACCCTAAACCTAGCCCTAAACTTTGTCCTAATCCTAGCCCTATCCTTAGCCCTAACTCAAAGCCTAGATCTAAACCTAACTCTAAATCTAACCCTAATCCTAAGCCTAAACCTCACACTAACACTAGCCCTAATACTAACATTAATCTAAAAACTAGCCCTAACTCTACCCCTAGCCTAAAACAAAACCGAATCATAATCCTAACCCTAATACTTAACTTAAACCAAACCCTAACCTTACACCTAGCCCTAATCCTATCTCTAATTCTAGTCCTAACCCTAACCTGAAAACTAATCTGGACCATGATTCTGACCCTAACATTAAATCTAGCTCTAAACATCATCTTAACCATAAACTTAACCCTAACACTAGACGTAGCCCTAACCATGACCCTAACACTAGCTCTAATCAGAAAGCTACTTTGTACATTAGCCATAGCCTTAACCCTAGCCCTAACCTAACCCAAAACCTAGCCTTAATCCGAGTTCTAAACCTAGTTATTTATAATATTTATTTTTTTTACTTTCTGTGGACACAACATCTTTATTTTATTGGTTTGTGATGCTGAGGATCGAACCCAACTCCCTGCACATGCCGGGCGAGCACACTACTTCTTGAGCCAAATCCCCAGCCACTAAACCTACTTTTAACCCTAAATGTAAATCTAACCCTAACCCCAAAACAAAGCCCTAATCCTATACATAACCCTACCCCTAATCTTAGGACTAACCCTATCTATTACCCTAATGATAACCCATTATGCTAAACCTAGGCCTAACCCTAAACCTATCCATTACACTAAACCAAAGCTAAACTCTAACCCTAACCCAAACAAAAGCCCTAATCCTTATATAACCCTACAACTAATCTTAGATCTAACTCTATCCATTACCCAAATGGTAACCCTTATGTTAACCCTAGGCCTAACCCTAACCCTATCCATTACACTAAACCACACCTAAAGCCTAAACCTAAACCTTTCATTACCTTAACCCAAAACCCTAATGATAATTCAAGCCCTAAACCTAAACCCTAACTTAACCCAAACCCTCACCTTGATCCTGACCCTAATAATAACCCTAGCTCTAAAACTGACCCTTAGTATACACCTAACCCCTACACTGGACCAAGCCATAAACCTAACACTAAATCTATCCCTAACTGTAACCCTAGACCTGACATTAGCCTCTAATACTAGACCTAACCCTAACACAAACATTAGCCCTCATTCTAGCCCTAAACCCAGGTTTAATCATAACCCTAAAAATAACCCTAGTCCTAACCTTAATACTAATACTTTCCCTAGCCCTCAAACTAGCTATAACCCAATACCTTAAGCTAAATGTAATCCTAACTCTAACACTAACCGAAGACCTAAAACAAAAAGTAACACTAGCCCTAATTTAGCCCTATCCCTATCCCTAACCCTAACCCTAATCCTAGCCCTAAGACTAACCCTAACACTCATACTAGCCCTATCACTCGTTCTAACCCTATCCCTTACCATAATCCTAAACCTAACCAAAACCTTAGTCCTAACCCTTGCCTTATCCTTAGCCCTAGCCCTAACCATAGGTCAAAAGATAACTCTAAAACTAACCCTAACCCGAAGCCTAAGCCTAACCATTATAAATACATTTATATTTAGACTGTGTGTCTACAGATTTGGCTTCAATTATTATTTAGAATATAGTCATTGGTTTCATAAAATGCATACCATTTCTCGTGGTGTATAGAGAACTGAGGGTCAGGGGTAGGATGCTATGTTAAGGGGGAAAGGAATAAGGGTATGTGATTAATCTAACTTAGCAACTTTGAGGAGGGAATTTATGGAAGAAGGTATAAATTTCAACTCCTTATTTGTATTCATAAAATTACCCTACGTATAAATAGTAAAAGTTAAGAGGCTGAAAGTGGGATAGAGGAAGAAAGAAAAAAGAAGAAAAAAATAAGGAGAGAAAGAAAGAGTGGGATAATAAAAATAAGAGCAAATAAAGGGGTGGTGAGGTGGGGCCTATGCAATTCCTCTATATTATACAATTCTAGTGATTCAGTTCTTAAGGTCCAATTTTATGGAAAGTTCTTGGTTTCACATATGTTGAGGTTTGAGGACCAGAGGGGGAAGGGTAGAGGAGAATGGATGAGAAGAGCAAGAAAAGAAAAGTAAGAAAGAAATAAAAAGGCTCTCCGAACTCTGTTTTCTTTACTTGCAGTAGGTGGAGTTGTCTATTCCTAGCTTGAGTCTCTGTCCTCAGGGTGGTGGAGGTAGCTAGGGTGAGAGGGCTTGAGCTTCTACCTGGAGCCTCCCTACTCTTAGTCTTTGAATTGGAAACCAGGTGCCTATAGAGTTGCTGTTCCACGTTGATAGCTACACCCCCCAAAAGCTTGTGACAAAAATCTTGAGTTATCACAGCTGGAGGTAGGGGCATTGGAAACCCAGTACCTGATAAGCTGCAGAACCAAACTGGTAGCCACACCCACTGATAGATGGCAAGTAAGGTTTTGCAAGATGGATTCCATCTATTACCCATGTATGGTGTTTGGTGAGGTGGGTGGTTTTGGAGTGACCTTGTGCTGTGTCCAGAGCTCGGACTGGTGATCCACAAGCAAAGCCTCTGTATTCTGTGCTGCCTTCCGTCTGTGCAGAGAGCGCCTGTGTGGCTGAGACTACTGCCTGCACCCATGGAAACTGCGTAGCCAAGCCTTCCTTTTGCACCAAGAGCACCCATATGGCACTAGTTTTCTTCAAATTTCTATGATACTTGGCAGGATTCATCTTTTACTTAGCCTTACTATGCTTCACAGGCTTGGGCCTTGTCGGTTCAATGGTTCACTGTCAGAAACAGTTTGTATTTTAAGGTTTCCATTCTTTATGGCTTATTAATGTGAATGAAAATTTAGCTGGAAATCAAATAGGTTTTGTAGGAGGAGCTTGAAACTTCACACAATCAGTTTTCAGTGGGTAATCTCTGGTTTCTTTCTTTTGAAGGTAGGCCAAAGATGAAGCATGCAAAAGAAACTGAATCTGAGAGCCCTTAAGGAGAAAATAGAGAAATATGTATGTACTGAAATAAGTCTCCCAATAATTTGATCGGATTTCTTTGATACTACACATTATTCATCTTTTAGCTTGCTCCACTAGGCTCCCCAAGGTTGGCACTTCTAGGATCAATGGTTCTCTAAACAGGTAATGTTTAGTGTTACAGTTATGGTTAGGGGTAGCTTTAGAGATAGTGTTAGGGTTAGAGATTGTTTCATTCAAATTTCTTTGATACTGGATAGATTTATCTTTTACTTAGCCTTACTATGTGCCCCAGTTTGGGGCCTTCTCAGTTCAATGGTTCGCTGTTGGTTATAGTTTGTTTTTAATGTCTCACTTCATTTTGACCTATATGGGTAAATTAGAATGAAGCTGGAAATCAGAGGGTGGGTGCTAGCTGGTTGAAATTTCACATACTCAATCAGTTGTCTGTGAGCACTCTCTTATTTCTTACTTGTAAACATAGCAATAAGCTGAAGCATGCAAAACAAGTATATTCAAGAGCACTTTAGGAGAAATCAGAGCAATATGCATGTACTGAAATACCTCCCCCAATTGTTTGGTCAGATTCCTTTGATACTGTGCAGGATTTATATGTAAGCTTTACCCACTATGCTCCCCAAGTTTAAAACTTTTATGATCAAAAGTTCTCTTAACAGGTTAGGCTTAGGGTTATGGTTAGAGTTAGAGTTATAACTCGTGTTAGGGTTAGAGTTTTTTTTTTTTTTCATCCTTTTGGATACTGGGCAGGATTTATCTTTTTCTTATTCTTAGTATTCTCCCCATGTTTGGGCCTCCTACTAAAAGGGTTTGCTCTCAAGAGGAGTTTTAATTTTCATGTTTCACTTCATTTTGCCCTATAGGAGTGAATGGAAATGGAGCTGGACTCAAACAGGATATGTGCTAGCTGCTTGAAACTTCACACACTCAATCAGTTCTTAGTGCACATTCTCTTATTTGTTTCTTGTGGTAGTATCCCAAAGCTGAATTAGAAAGAAACAGCTTTATCTGTGAGCACTTTAGGAGCAAGCTTCAAATTTTTGCTTGAATGCTTTGATACTGTACAGGATTCATCCTTTTCCTAGCCTTAGTAGGATCCCCAGGTTTGGGTTTTCAAGGTTTGCTGGTTCACTGTCAGGAACAATTTGAATTTTTAGGTTTCACTTTATTATGGCCTATAGACGTGAGTGAAAATGAAACTGGAAATAAAACAGAGTTAGTAGTAGCTGCTTGATTCTCCAAAGACTCAGTCAGCTCTCTGTGGGCACTCTCTGGTTGTTCCTTGTGAAAGTACCTTAATGTGAAGCATGAAAAAATAATTTATCCAAGAGCACATCAGGAGAAAACAGGGAAATATGCACGTACTGAAATACCTCCCCCAATTATTTGGTCAGATATCTTTGATACTACAAAGAATTCATCTGTTTGCTTGCCCCACTGGGCTCCTGTATTTGGGGATTACTATGATCAATGGTTTTCTAAACAGGTTAGTTTAGATTTAGTATTAGGTTTGGGCTAGTGTTACAGCTAGTGTTTTGTTAGATTTAGTTTTGTTCAAATTTCTTTGATAATGGGCAGGATTCAACTTTTACCTAGCCTTGCTATATTCTTTAGGTTTGGGCCTCTTGGGTCAAGGGTTTTCTCTCCTGAATAGTTTGTATTTTAAGTTTTCATTTTGACCTATGTGTGTAAATGAAAATGGAGCTGGAAATCCAAAAGGGTTGGTGCTAGCTACTTCAAACCTCACACACTCAATCAGTTTTATATGGGCATTCTCTTGTTCATTCCTTATAAAAGTAGCCTTAAGCTGAAGCATGCAAAGCAATGTTATGTGAGAGCACATTACAAGAAAACAGGGAAATATGCATGCAAACTGAACTACCTCCCCAATTATTTGGTCAGATTTCTTTGATATTGTGAAAGATTCATCAGTTAGCCTTCACAACTTGGCTCCCCAAGTGTGGGACTTTTAGGATCAAACGAATCAAGGGGACTCTAAACAGGTTAAGTTAAGGTTATTGTTAGGATTAGACTTAGGGTTAAGATAAGAGTTAGTTTTGTTCTCAAATTTATACGATACTGTGCAGGATTCCTCTTTATTTTATTTTGGCTATACTCCAAATTTTTGGGCCTCCTACATTAAGGGTTTGTCTTAAGGAACAGTTTCAATTTTCATGTTTCTCTTCTTTTTGCCCTGTAGGGGTGAATGGAAATGAAGCTGGAAATCAAACAGGGTTTGGCTAGCTTCTTGAAACTTCACACACTCCATCAATATTCAGTAAGCATAATCTGGAGTTTGCCATGGAAATAGCCCTAAGATGAAGTAGAAAGTAACAGCTTTATCTCTGAGTGTTTTAGGCACAAGCAGAATACCCATATACTGAAAGAGGTTCAATTTTTTTTTGGTTGGATTAATTTGATATTGTACAGGATTCATCCTTGACCTAGACTTAGTAAGCTCCCCAAGTTTGGGCCTTCAAGGTTCAATGGTGCAGTGTCAGGAACAGTTTGAATTTTTAGGTTTCACTTCCTTATGGACTATATGTGTGAATGCAATGGAGCTGGAATTCAAACAGGGTTGGTGCTAGCTGCATGAAACTTCACACACTCAATCAGCTCTCTGTGGACACTTTTTGGTTATTCTTTCTAAAAGTACCTTAAGCTGAAGCATAAAAACAATTTATCCTTGTGCACTTTAAGAAAATAAACAGGGAAATATGAATGTACTAAAATACCTCCCCCAACTTTTCATCAAATTTCTTTGATACTGCACAAGATTCATCTGTGAAGTTATGCTGCTAGGCTCCCCACGTTTGAGACTTCTATGATCATAAGTACTCTAAACAGGTCAGAGTTAGGTTAGGGTTGGGTTAGATCTAGTGTTAGAGTTCGAGTGAGTTTTGTTCAAATACGTTTGATACTTGTCATAATTCATCTTTTACCTAGCCTTACTATTTTACCCAGGTTTGGGTCTTATCCCTTCAATGGTTTGCTGTCAGGAACAGTTTGTATTTTAAGGTTTCCTTCATTTTGACATATACAGGTAAATGGAAATGGGACTTGAAATCACACAGGGTTGGTGCTCGCTGCTTAAAACTGCACACACTCAATCTGTTCTATGTGGGCACTCTGGTTTCTTCTTTGTGAAAGTTTCCCAAAGATGAAGCATGCAAAAATATCTTTATCCACACAACAGAAAAATATACATGTACTGAAATACCTCCCAATTATTTGGTCAGATTTTTTGATACTTCACAGGATTCATCTGTTTGCTTGCCCCCACTAAGCTCCATTAATTTTTGGCTTCTATAATAAAAGATTCTGAAAACAGATGAGGGTTAGAGTAAGGGCTAGGTTTAAACCTAGTGTTAGGGTTAGAGTCAGTTTGTTCATGTATCTTTGATACTGGGAAGGATTCATCTTTTACCTAGCTTCACAGTGTTCCCTGGTTTGGGCCTTCTTGTTTCAATGGTTTGCTGTCAGGTACAGTTTGTATTTTAAGGTTTCACTTTATTTTGAACTATTTTGTTGAAGAGAAATGGAGCACGAAATCAAACAGGGTTGGTGCTAGCTGTTTGAAACTGCACACATTCAATCAGTTCTCTGTGGGCACTCTCTGGTTTGTTCCTTGTGAATGTTGCCATCAGCTGAAACATGAAAAGCAACTTTATCCCAGAGCACTTTTGGAGAAATCAAGGAAATATGCATGTACTGAAACCCTTCCCCCAATTATTTGCTCAGATTTCTTTGATACTGTGCAAGATTCATCTGTTAGCTTGCCTCACTAGGCTCCCTTAGTTAGGGACTTCTATGATCAAAGGTTCTCTAAACAGGCTAGGGTGAGCTGTAGGGTTAGGATTAAAAATAGACCTAGTGTTAGGTTTACAGTAGTTTTGTTCAAATTTCCTTGATACTAGGCAGGATTTATCTTTTACCTAGTCTTACTATGTTCCTCGGGTTTGGGCCTTCTAGGTTCACTGGTTTGCTGTCAGTATTTCAGTTTTCATTTTAAGGTTTCACTACATTTTGACCTATATTGGTAAATTGAAATGGAGCTGGAAATCCAACATGGTTTTTGCTAGATGCTTAAAACTTCACACACTCAATCACTTCTCTGTGGGGATGCTCTGGTTTTATCCTCTTGAAATTATCCCAAAGATGAAGCATGCAAAAACAACACTATGTGAGAGCATTTTAGGAGACAACAGGAAAATATGCATGTCCTGTACTACCTCCCCCAATCATTTGGTCAGATTTCTTTGATAGTGGGCAGGATTCATCTGTTAGCTTGCCCCACAAGGCTCCTCAACTTTGAGACTTCTATGATCAAAGATTCTCTAAACAGGTTAGGTTAGAGTTAGGTCTAGGTTTAGGGTTGGAGTTTGTCTTGTTCAAATTTCTTTGATACTGTGCAGGATACATTTTTACCTAGCCTTACTATGTTCCCAGGTTTCGGCCTTCTCAGTTCAATTCTTTGTTGACAGGAACAATTTATATTTTATGGATTCACTTCATTTTGACGTACATTAGTTAAGTCTTGGGATACGTTTATGGTTAGAATTAGTTTTAGTGTTAGGGATTGGGTTATAATTAGGGTAATTGACAGGGCTAGAACTAAAGTTCGAGCTAGGATTAAGGTTTGAATAAGAGCTAGGATTAGGGTTATGGTTTAGGATAGGGCTAGGGTAATGTTTACGGTAAGGGTTTGGCTTTGAGCTAGGGTTAGGTCTAAGGCAAGTGTTAGTGTTAGGGTTAGTGTTAGGGCTAGGGTCAGAGTTCAGGTTATGCTTAAGTTTAGGCCTAGGATTATTGATAGGTTTTGTGTTAGGTTTAGGGCTAGGGTTGGGACTATGGTTACTATAGTTATGGTTAGGGCTACTGTTAGGTTTAACATCAGGGTTAAAATAGGGTTAGGGCTAGGGATATATTTAGGGCTAGTATTAGGATTAGGATTATGGCTAGGTCTAGTGTTAGGACTAGGTTTTGGGTTAGGGTCAGTTTTAGAGATAGGTTAATGTTAGGGTCAGGGTCAGTGTTCTGGATAGGATTAGGGTTAGGGTTACACCCAGAATTAGGACTAGTGTTAGGTGTATGGGTATGGTAGGAATTTAGTTTAGGTTAATGGTTTTTTTTAGGGCTAGAGCTAGGATTTTGTTTAGGTCTAGGGCTAGAATTTATAGCCATATTTAGGATTAGTTTTGCATCTAGATCTATGTTAGGGTTAGGTATAGATATAGACTTACTGGTAGGGCTAGTGTTAGGGTTTGATTTAGGGTTAGGGTCAGATTTAGACCTAGGGTTACTGTTAGGATCAGAATAAGGGTCAGGGTTAAAATTAGAACTAGAATGAGGACTAGGGTTAGGACAGGTAATACTGTTAGTGTTTAAGTTAGGCTAAGGATTAGGGTTAGGACTAGGGTTAGCATTTGGTTTAGGGTTTGGCTTAGGGTAAGGGAAAGTGTTAGAGCTAGGTTAGGGCTCGTGTTAAGGTTAATATTAGGGTTTAAGCTAGGGTTAGGGCTAGAATTAGGGGTAGGATTTGTGTTAGGGTTAGGGCTATGGTTATGACAATGACTAATGTATGAACTAGGGTTATGATTAGGGCTAATTTTAGGGTTAGGGTTAAGGCTAGGTCTGGTGTTAGGGTTTATTTAAGGTTAGGGTGATGTTTAGAGCTAGGATTAGTGTTAGGATCAGTGTCAGGGTCAGGTTTATTTTTAGAGTTAGGGTTAGGGCAAGGTGTAAGTTTATGGTTTCATTTAGGTTAAGGGTTAGGGTTTGGGATATGGCTTTGTTTTGTTTTAAGGCTAGGGCTAGGATGAAGGCAAGTTTTAGGATTAGCATTATTGTTAGGGCTAGTGTTAGGGTTTGGTTTAGGATTATGGTTATGGTTAAGTTCAGAGTTTGGTTTAAATTTAGAGTTAAGATTAGATCCAGGGTTGGGCTAGGGCTAAGGATAGAACTAGGGATTGGGCTAGTGCAAGAGTTAGAGTTAGGCTTAAGGCTAGGTTTAGGGTTAGAATAGGACTAAATTAGGATTAGTTCTAGGCTTAGAGTTAGGGTTAGGGCAAGTGTTATGGTTAGGTTTAAGATTATGGTTAGGTTTAGGGTAAGGGATAAGGTTATAGCTAGGTTTAGGGCTAGGGCGAGGGTTAGAATTTGGGTTAAACCTCGAGTTATGGTTCAGGTTAGAATTAAAGCTATGTTTAGGGCTACGATTAGGGCTAGGGCTAATTTCAGGTCCAGCTTTACAGTTAAATATAGTTTATGGTTAGGTTAGATGTAGTGTAAGTGTTAGGTTTAGGGTTAGAGTCAGGTTTAGAGATAAGGGTATTGTTTTGGTCAGGGTTGTGATTAGTGTTTGGGATAGGTTAAGGTTTTAATGTAGTGCTCAAATTGGCATAGGTTTAGGATTAGGGTAATGATATAGTTAGGTTTAGGTTTCAAGTTAGGTTTATGGTAATGGATAGGGTTAGGAATAGGGATATGGTAAGGTTTAGGCCTAGGGTTAGCATTAGTGTTTGGATTATGGTTAGGGTAATGGATAGGGTTAGAGCTAGGTTTAGAGCTAAGGTTATGGCTATTATTAGTGCTAGATTTAGGGTTATTGTTAGGATTATGGTGAAAGCTCAGTTTAGGGCACAGATTAGGCTAGGTTTTTTGTTAAGTTAGGGCTAGGGTTAGGGATATGGCTAATGTAAGTACTAGGGTTACAATTAGGGCTAGTTTTAGTGTTAGGGTTAGGTTTAGGGCTAGGTCTAGTGTTATGTTTAGGGTGATGTTTAAAACTAGGGTTAGTGTTAGCATCAGAATCAGGGTTAGGGTTAGTTTTAGGGTTCTGCTTAAAACTAGAATTAGGGTAGAGTTAGGACAAGGTGTAGGGTTAGGGTTTGGTTTAGGTTAAGGTTTAGGGTTAGGGCTATGGCTCGGTTTTGTATTAGGGCTAGGGCTAGAGTTAGGGCTAGTTTTAGGAGTAGCATTAGGGTTAGGGTTAGGTTTAGTGGTAGGTTTAGACTTAGGCTTTGCATTAGGGTTAGATTTAGAGTTAAGGTTAGATCTAGGGTTAGGGCTAGGGCTAAGGAAACGACTAGTCTTAGGCCTAGGGTTAGGGCTAGGTATAGAGTTCTAGTAAGAGAAAGTTTTATTACTAGTTTTAGGGCTAGGGAGAGAGTTAGAATTAGTTTGAGGGCTAGGGTTAGGGTTAGTGTTAGGGATAGGGCTAAGTTAGGTCTAAGATTAGGGATAGAATTGTTTTTTTAAGTTAGGCCTAGGATTCAGTTTAGGGTTATGATTAAGGCAATTTAGTGCTAACATGGGCTAGGGCTTTAGTTCAGGTTAAGGCTAGGATTATATCTAGGGCTAATATCAAGTCTATGGTTATGGCAATGGATAGTTTTAGGGTTAGGTTTTGGCTATGTCTAATGTAAGGATTAGGTTTAGGGTAAGGGTCAGGTTACAGTTAGGGGAATTATTAGGGTCAGGGTCATGGTTAGGGTTTCTTTTAGGTTTGAGTTTAGGGTTAAGGCTTAAATTAGCATTAGAGTTATGGTTAAGGTAATGATAGGGTTAGATTTAGGGTTCAGGTTAGGTTTAGGGTAATTGATAGGGTTGGGGTTAGTGATAGGTTTAGGGTTAGGCCTAGTTTTAGTATTAGTGAAAGGTTTATGTTTAGGGTAATGGATACAGTTAGAGTTAAGGTTAGGGCTTGGGTTATGGTTATGATCAGGTCTTGAGATAGGGTTAGGCCTAGCATTAGCATTAGGATATGGGTTATGTTTATGGTAATGGATACAGTTAGAGGTAAGGTTATAGCTAGACTTATGGTTAGGATTAGGTCTTGAGTTAGTGTTAAGGTATGGGTTAGAACTAGCGTTAGTGTTAGTATTATGTTTAGTGTAAGAGTTAGGTTCTGAGCTATGATTAGGGTTAGAGCAAGAGTTAGGTTCAGGGTTATGTTTAGAGATAGGATTACGGTATGTTTAGGGTTAGGGTTCAGGTTAGGGAAATGATTATAATTAAGTTTAGGTTTAGGGTTAGGTTAATAAATATGATTTGATGTAGGTTTATGGTTAGGGACAGGGCTAGATTTAAGTTTAGGGTTAGGGTTAGGTCTATGGTTATGTTTTTTTTATGGTAAGGGTTAGGGTTTGATTTATGGTTGGGCTATAGCCAATATTAGTTTATGGTTAGGTCTTGGGTTAGATTTCTGTTAAGGTTAGGATTATGGTTAGGGTTAAGACTAGGGTTACAATTAGGGTTAAGGTTAGGTTTAGGGTTAGGGTAATGGGTAAATTTAGAGCTAAGGTTGGTCTTGTGTTAAGGTTAGGATTAGAACTAGGTTTAGAGTTAGATTCAGGGATAGTTCCAGGTTTATGTTTATAGTAAGGGTTAGGTTTTTTTCTAGGGTTAGGACTAAGGTGAAATTTAGGTTTGGGTTAGGGCTAGAGTTAGGTTTAAGGTTATGCTTAGGGCTAGGTTAAGACATAGGATTAGCTCTAGGTTGTGTGTTAGGTTTAGTCTTAGGGTTAAAGCTGAGGGAAATGTAAGAGCTCACATTATGATTAAGGCTAGTTTTAGGGTTAGGGTTATGCCAACATCTAGTGTTAGGTTTAGATTTTCTGTTATGGTCAGGTTTATAAGTAGGTTTACTGTTAAAGACAGAGTCAGTGTTGGATTAGAGTTCAAGTTAGGGTTACAGCCAGAATTTGGAGTAAGTTTAGGTCTAGGGGTAGGGTTAGTTTTTGTGTTAGGGTAAGGGTTATTGTTAGGCCTAGGACTAGGTTTTTGTTTAGGTCTAGGGCTAGAGATAAGGCTAGATTTGGAATTAGGTTTAGGTCCAGGGCTAGTGTTAGGTTTTATTCTAGTTTTAGGGTCAGGTTTATAACTAGGGTTTGTGTTAGGGTCAGAATAAAGGTCAGGGTTAGTGTTCATATTTGGGATAGGATTAGAGCTAGAATGAGGGCTAGGGTCAGGACTAACCAAAACATAACGTTAGGATTTTTGTTAGCCTAAGGATTAGGCATAGGTCTAGGGCTACCATTAGGGTTAGGGTTATTCCTATGGTAAGGGATAGCTTTAGAGCTAGGGTTAGGGCTAGAGTTAGAATTATGGTTCTATCTAGCTTTAGGGCTCATATTAGGGCTATTTTTTTGGGTTAGGGTTAGGGCTAATGATAGGGCAATGGCTAATGTAAAAACTTGGGTTAAAATGAGGGTTAGTTTTATGGTTCGGGTTAGGGGAAGGTCTAGTGTTAGGGTTAGGCTTAAGGTTAGGATGATATTTACAGCTAGGTTTAATGTTAAAATATGAGTCAGGGTCAGGGTTAATTTTAGGATTCAAATTAAGAATAGGTTAACGTTTAGGTTTTAGTTTAAGGTTAGGAGGTGTTTAGAGCTAGGGTGAGTGTTGAATATGAGTCAGGGTCAGGGTTAGATTTAAGGTTAGTGTTAGGATTCGAATAAAGGCTATGGTTAGGTCTAGGTGTAGTGTTAGGGTTTGGTTTAAGTTAAGGTTTATGGTTAGTGCTATTGCTCAGTTTGTTTTACTGCTAGAGTTAGGATTAGGGCTAGTTTTACGATTAGCATTAAGGCTAGAGCTAGTTTTAGTGTTAGGCTTAGGCTTAGGGTTATGGTTAGATTTCGAGTTAGGGTTAGATCTAGGGTTAGGGCTATGACTAATACGGGTCAAGGTAAGCGTCAAGGGTTTGGGATAGGATTAGAGCTAGAATGAGGGCTACTGTCAGGACTATTAATAGGGTTTGGATTTTGATTAGCCTAAAATTTAGGGATAGGTCTAGGTTTACCAGTAGGGTTAGAGTTTCATTTAGGGTAAGGGACAGAGTTAGAGCTAGGGTTAGGGCTAGAGTTATGGTAAGGTTAGGGTTAAAGTTAGATTTATGGTTCAGATTAGGGCTAGTTTTGTGTTAGGTTAAGGACTAGAGATAGGTCAATCGCTTATATAAGAACTAGGGTTACAATTAGGGTTAGTTTTAGGGTTAGGGTTAAGGGTAGGGGTAGTAGTTTTAGTTTTAGGGTTAAGTTTAATGTTAGGGTGATTAGAGCTAGGGTTAGTTTTAGGATATGAGTCAGGATCAGGGTTAGGATTCAAGTAAGGGCTAAGGTTACTGTTAAGTTTTGTTTTAAGTTTAGAATGGTGTTTCGAGCTAGGGTAAGTTTAGCCTATGAGTCAGTGTCAGGTATACTTTTAAGGTTAGGGTTAGGACTCAAATTAAGGCTATGATTAGGTCTAGATGTAGTGTTAAGGTTTGTTTTAAGTTAGATTTATGGTTAGGGCTATTGCTTGGTTTTGTTTTACTGCTAGTTTTAGGGTTAGGGCTAGTTTTATGATTAGCATTAGGATTAGGTTTAGTGTTAGTGTGAGTCTTAGGCTTAGGGTTAGGGCTAGGACTAAGGATTAGGCAAGGGATAGTGCTAGGGTTAGTGTTATGGTAAGGGTTAGAATTAGAATTAGTGATAAGGCTAGTGTGAGAATTATTGTTAGTCTTAGGGCTAAGATTAGGTTTAGGGTTTGGGATAGGGTTAAATTAGAGCTAGGATTAGGTCTATGGTTAGTGTTCAGTTTAAGTATAGAATTAGGGTTAGATTTAGAATTTAGTTTAGGGTAAGCTAGGTTAATTTTAGAGGTAGAGTGATGTTTATGATAAGGGTTAGGATTAGGGTTATGATTAAGGCTAGGTTTAGGGCTAGGATGAGGACTAGTGTTTGTTTTAGGGTTAGGGCTAGGATTAGGAATATGACTAATTTCAGGTATAGAATTATGTTTAAAGATAGTTTTAGGGTTAGGATTTTGGGTATGTCTAGTGTAAGGTTTAGGTTTAGGGTTAGGGTCAGGTTTAGGGCTAGGGGTATTATTAAGGTGAAGGTCTAGTTTAGGGTTTGGAATAGGTTAAGGCTTAAATTTAGGGATTGAATTAGCATTAGGTTTAGGGTTTTGGTAATGATAGGCTTAGAATTATGGCTCATGTTAGGTTTAGAGAAATGGGTACGAATAGGATTACAGAAAGGGTTAGGTTTAGGCCTAGGGTAAGCATTAGAATTTGGGTTATTGTTATAGTAATGTATCGGGTTATGGTTATGGTTATGGTTATGATTACGGCGAGGGCTAATTTTAGGTTTAGGGTTAGGGTTAAAGCTTGGATTAGAGCTCGGGTTAGGGCTAGGATTTGGGGTAAGTTAGTGCTAGGGTTAGGATTATGGCTAATGTAAGTACAAGTGTTACAATTTTGGCTTATTTTAGGGTTAGGTTTAGTGTTAGAGTTAGTGTTAGGATTAGGGTGATGTTTAGAGCTAGGATTAGTGTTAATGTCAGAGGCAGTGTCAGGGTTAGTTTTAGGGTTCAGCTTAAAATTCAAATTAGGGCTAGGGTTAGTGGTAGGTGTATGGTTAGGATTTGCTTTAGTTTAAGGGTTAGAGATAAAGCTTATGTCTAGGTTTGGTTTTAGGGCTAGGGCTAGAATTAGGTCTAGTTGTAGGATTAGTGTTAGGGTTAGGGCTAGTGCAAGGGTAAGGCTTAGACTTTGGGTCAATTTAGAGATAGATTATGATCTAAAGTTAGTGCTTGGGCTATGGATAGGGCAAGGGTTAGAACTAAGTTTAAGGCTAGGGTTAGGTTTACGTTAAGGGATAGGTTTAGAAATAGTGATAGGGCTAGTGTGAGAGTTAGATTTATTCTTAGGTCTAGGGTTATGGTTAGGTTTAAAGATAAGGTGAAATTAGGGCTAAGATTAGGGCTAGGGATAGTATTGGGGTTAGAGCTAGGGTTAGGGTTAGGGTTAGGATTAATCTAAGTTTAGGGCTAAGATAAGGGGTGGGGTTATTGTTAGGGTTGGGGCTAGGATTAGGGCTAGGGCTAATGTCAGGTGAGGGGTTATGGTTGAGGAAAGTACAGTTTTAGGATTAGATTAATGCCTAGGTCTAGTTTAAGGGTTAGGTTTAGGCTTAAGGTTCAGGGTTAGAGCTAGGGTAATTATTAGGGTGAGGATCAGGTTAGAGTTTGGTTGAGGATAGGGTTTGGGGTTAGGGCTCAAATAAGCATTAGGCTCAGGGTTTGGGTAATGATAGGTTTTGTTTAAGGTTCAGGTTAGGTTTACGGTAATTGATAGGGTTAGGTTTAGCAATAGGGTTTGTGTTAGGCCAAGGGTTAGCATTAGGGTAAGAATAATGGTTAGGATAATGGATAGGGTTAGAGCTAAGGTTAGGGCTAGGGTTATGGTCAGGAATAGGTCTTGAGTTAGGGTTAGGGTTAGGGTTAGGGTTCGAACTAGGGTGAGTTTTAGGGTTATGTTTAGCATAAGGGTTAGATTTTTAGCTAGGGTTAGGGCTAGGGTGAGGGTTAGCTTTAGATTTAGGTCTAGGGATAAGATTAGAGTGTGTTTAGTGTTAGGATTGGATTAGGGCTAGCATCATCATTAGGTGTAGGGTTAGGGTTAGAGTAATGGATATGGTTAGATGTAGGCATAGGGTTATGGTTAGTGTTAGATTGAGGTTTAGGTTTAGGGTTAGGGCTATGGTTATGTTTAGGTTTATGGTAAGGTTTAGGGTTTGAGCTAGAGTTAGGCCTATGGCAAGTGTGAGGTTTAGGGTTAGGTCTAGTATTAGATTTCTGGTTAGGTTTAGGGTTAGGTTTAGGGTTAGGGTTACCAATAGGTTTATAGTTAGTTTTAGGGTAATGGGTAGGTGTAGAGCTAGGTTTAGGGCTAGGGTTAAGTTTAAGATTAGGGCTAGTGTTAGGGGTGTATATTTAGGTATAGGTGTAGGTTTATGTTTAGGATAAGGATTCAGCTTTGAGCTAGGGTTAGGACTAATCAAGTGTTAGGTTAGGGTTACAGTTAGGGTTATGCTTAGACCTAGAATTAGATCTAGGTTTTGTGTTAGGTTTAGGCCTAGAGATAGGGTTGTGGGTAATATAAGAGCTAGGGTTATGATTAGGGCTAGTTATAAGGTTAGGATTTTGGCTAGGTCTAGTGTTAGGTTTAGATTTTTGGTTAGGGTCAGGTTTAGAGGTAGGTTACTCTTAAAGGAAGGGTCAGTGTTTGGGTTAGGTTTAGAGTTAGGGTTACAGCCAGAATTAGAACTAGGTTTATGTCTATGGGTAGGGTTAGTGTTTGTGTTAGGTTAAGGGTTACTTTAAGGGCTAGAGATAGGTGTTTGTTTAGGCTAGGACTAGAGTTAAGGCTAGATTTAGGATTTGGTTTAGGTCTAGGTCTAGTGTTATGGTTTGGTCTAGGGTTAGGGACAGGTTTAGACCTAGGTTTAGTGTTAGGGTCAAAATAATGGTCAGGTTAACATTAGGGTTTGGAATAGGGTTAGAGCTAGAGTGAGGGTAGGGTTATGACTATTAATAGGGTTAGGGCTTTGGTTAGCTTAAGATTAGGGATAGGTCTAGGATTACCATTAGGATTAGGGTTTCACTTTGGGTAAGGGATAGGCTGAGAGCTAGGGTTAGGGCTAGGGTTAGGGTTAGGGTTAGAATTAAATATAGGTTTAGGGCTCAGTTTAGGGGTAATTTTGTGTGTGTTAGGGCTAATTTTATGGCAATGGATAATGTGAGAACTAGGTTCCAATTAGGGTTGGGGTAGGGGTAGGTCTAGTGTTAGGGTTTGGTTTAATGTTAGGGTGATATTTATAGCTAGGTTAGTATTAGTATAAAATTCAGAGACAGTGTTAGTTTTAGGGTTAGGGTTAGGACCCAAATAAAAGCTAGGATTACTTTTAGGGTTCAGTTAAAGGTAAGGGCGGTCTTTAGAGGTAGGGTGACTGTTAGGATATGAGTCAGGGTCAGGGTTAGTTTTAAGGTTAGGGTTATGACTTGAATTAAGGCTAGGGTTACTGTTATGGTTAGGTTTAAGTTCAGGGTGGTGTTTAGACCTAGTGTGAGTGTGAGGATATGATTTGGGGTCAGAGTTAGTTTAAGGCTATTGTTAGGACTCAAATTAGGGCTAGGATTAGGTGTAGGTGTAGTGTTAGGGTTTGGTTTAAGTTAGTGTTCAACATTAGGACTACTGCTCAGTTTTTTTTAGACAGAGAGAGAGAGAGAGAATTTTTTAATTTTTTAATTTTTAGTTTTGGTGGACACAACATCTTTTTTTAAATTATATTTTTATTGTTGCTGAGGATCGAACCCATGCATGACAGGCAAATGCACTACTGCTTGAGCCACATCCTCAGCCCCTATTGCTCAGTTTTTTTTTTTTTTTTTTTTTAGTCCTAGGTTATATGATTAGCATTAGAATTAGGTTTAGTGTTTGTGTTAAGCTTAGACTTAGGGTTAGGTTAAGACTTGGAGTTAGGGTTAGATCTAGGGTTAGGGCTAGGTTTAAGGATAGGGCAAGGCTTAGTGCTAGGTTTAGAGTTATGGTAAATGATAGGGATAGACCTAGGCAAAAGGCTAGGGTGAGAGTTAGAGTTAGTCTTAGGGCTAGGGTTATGGTTAGTTTTATTGATAGGGCTAAATCAGGGCAAGGATTAGAACTAGGATTAGTTTTCAGCTTAGGCTTAGCATTAGGGCTAGATTTAGTGTTAAGTTTAGGGTAAGGGATGTGTTATAGCTAGGTTTACAGGTAGAGTGAGGGTTAGAATTAGGATTAGGTCTAGTGTTAGGGTAGGGGTTATGATTAAAGCTAGGTTTAGGGCTAGGATGAGGGCTAGGGTTTGTTATAGGGTTAGGTCTAGAATTAGGGCTAGGGATAATATCAAGTCTAGTGTTGCAGTTAGGAGTAGATTAAGGATTAGGTCTATGTCGTAGTCTTGTGTAGGTGTTAAGTTTAGGGTAAGGGTCAGTTTTAGAGCTAGGGGTATTTTTAAGTTCAGGGTCAGGGTTATGATTTGCATTAGGTTAAGATTTAGGGATAGGGCTCAAATGAGCATTAGGGTTAGATTTATAATTAGTGTAATGAATAGGGTTAGGTGTAGGGTTCATGTAGGTTTAGGGTAATGGAGAGATTTAGGGTTTGCGATACGGTTAGGATTAGGCCTAGGGTTAGCATTAGGAATAGGTTTATCATAAGGGTAATGTATAGGGTTATGGTTAGGGTTAGGTTTAGGGCTAGGGTTAGGGTTATTGTTAGGGATAAGGCCAGGGTTATGTTTAGGCCAAAGTTTAGGCTTTGAGCTATGGTTAGGTCTAAGGTGAGGGTTAGGCTTAGGGTTAGGGCTAGGTTTAGGTTCAGGGTTATGCTTATGGTAGGTTTAGGCCTTGGATTAGGGCTAGGTTTTGTGTTAGGTTTAGGTCTACTTTTAGTGATATGGGTAATTTAAGATCTAGGGTTCTAATTAGGGCTAGTTTTAGGGTTAGGGTTATGGCTAGTTCTCGTGTTAGATTTAGATTTTGGTTTAGAATCATTCTTAGAGCTAAGTTTAGTGTTAGTGTCAGGGTCAGAATTCAGATTAGAGTTAGGGTGAAAGCCAGAATCAGGAGTAGAGTTAGTTCTGGGGGTAGTGTTATTGTTTGGTTTACGTTAAGGGTTATTGTTAAGTCTAGGACTAAGTTGTTGTTTAGGTCTAGGGCTAGAGTTATTGCTAGATTTAGGATTAGGTTTAGTTCTAGAGGTAGTGTTAGGGTTAGGTTTAGGTAAAAGTTCACTGGTAGGGCTAGTTTCAGGGTTCAGTTTAGGGTTAGGGTCAGGTTTAGACTTATGATTAGTGTTATGGTCAGAATAAAAGTGAAGGTAAGAATTAGATTTGGGGTTAGGTTTAGAGCTAGAATGAGGGCTAGGGTTTGGACTAATAATAGGGTTAGTGTTTGATTTAGGCTAAGGATTATGATCAGGACTAGGGTTAGCATTATGGCTAGGGTTTGGCTTAGGATAAGGGATAGGATTAGATCTAGGCTTAGAGCTAGTGTTAGGATTAACTTTAGGGCTAGGGTTAGGGTTAGTGTTAGGGTTAAATCTAGTTTTAGGGCTCATATTAGGGCTATTTTTGTTTTGGGTTTAGGGCTAGGGTTAGAACTATGGCTAATGTAAGAACTAGGGTTATTATTAGGGTTAGTTTTAGGGTTAGGGTTTGGGCTAGGAATGGTGTTAGCATTTGCTTTATGGTTAGGGTGATATATAGAGCTAGGGTTAGTGTTTGTATATGAGTCAGGGTAAGGGTTAGTTTTAGTCCTAGGACTCGAATTTGAGCTAGGGTTATGGCTAGTTGTAGGGTTACCTTTTGATAAGGATTAGAGTTTGATTAGGGTTAGGGCCAAAGCCAGTGTTAGGGTTAAGGTTAGTGCTAGGGATAAGGTTAGGGTTACGCTTAGGTCTAGGTTTAGGGCTAGGATTAGGGCTAGGTTGTGTGTGAGGTTTAGGGCTAATGTTAGGTGTATGGGTAATGTAAGAGCTAGGGTTATGGTTATGAGTAGATTTAGGGTTTGTCTAGTGTTAGGGTTAGTTATTTCAGTTAGGATAAGGTTTAGAGCTAGGATTTGTGTTAGGGTAAGGGTCTAGGATTAAGTGTAGGGTTATGGTTAGGGATAGATTTAGGGTAATATTTATGGTTAGGTCTAGTGTAAGGGTTAGATTTAGGGTAAGGATCAAGTTTAGAGCTAGATGTATTATTAAGGTCAGGGTATGGCTTATGGTCCAGTTTAGGTTAAGGTTTAGGTTTAGGGCTTTAATTAGTGTTAGGGTTAGAGTTAGGGTTAGGGTAATGAATAGGGTTACATAAGGGATAGGTTAATTTTAGGGTAATGGATAGGTTTAGAGATTGTGATAGTGTTAGGGTTAAGCCTATGGTTACAGTTAGTGTTAGGATCATGTTTAGGGTATGGATATGTTTAGAGCTAGGATTAGGGCTAGTGTTATGGTTAGGATTAGGGCTAGGGTTAGGTTAGGATTTTGGATAGGGGTAGGGTTATGTTTAGGGTAAAGATTAGGCTTTGAGCTAGGGTTAGGTCTAAGGGGAAGGTTAGGATTAGGGATAGGGCTATGGTTAATTTAGGGTTACACTTAGGGCTAGGTTTAGGCCTAGGATTATGGCTACGTTTTGTGTTATTTAGACCTAGGGTTAGAGCCATGGGTATTTAAGAGCTAGGGTTATGATTAGGGGTAGTTTCAGGATTAGTGTTATGGCTAGGTGTAGTGTTAGGATTAGCTTTTGAGTGAGGGCGAGCTTTGGAGCTAGTTTATGTTAGGGTCAGGGTCAGTGTTAGGTTAGAGTGAGTGTTGGGGTTAATGCCAGAATTAGGACTAGGGTTAGGTCTAGATGTAGGGTTAGTGTTTGGGTTATTTTAAGGGTGATTTTTAGGGCTAGGGCAAGGTTGTTGTTCAGGTCTAGTGCTATAGTTATGGCTAGATTTAGGCTTAGGTTAAGGTCTATGACTAGTGTTAGGTTTAAGTTTAGGTATAGGATTACCAGTAGGGCTAATATTAGGGTTTGAGTTGGGGGTTAGGGTCAGGTTTAGACATATGGCTAGTGTTAGGGTCAGTATAAGTTTCAAGGTTAGCAGTAGCATTTGGGTTATGGTTAGAGGTAGAATGAGGGCTAGGGTTAGGACTATTAATAGGGTTAGTATTTGGGTTAGGCTATGGATTATGGTTAGGACTAGGGTTAGCATTAGGTTTATGGTTTGG
The DNA here is from genome assembly GCF_001458135.2 of Marmota marmota marmota. Taxonomy (NCBI): domain Eukaryota; kingdom Metazoa; phylum Chordata; class Mammalia; order Rodentia; family Sciuridae; genus Marmota; species Marmota marmota. Next base: position 828,619 of record NW_026002436.1, on the reverse strand, counting down.
CTTAAGGTAACAACTAGGAAAACTTCTAGGGTTAGGGAAGTGTTAGGGACTGGCTATGGCTAGGGATAGTGTTAGGGTTAAAGCTAGGGTTAGCGCTCGGATTAGGGCCAGGTTTGGGGTTAGGTAAGGGCTAGTGTTAGGGCTACAGCTAATGTAAGAACTAGGGTTATGATTAGGGCCAGTTTTTGGGTTAGTGTTGGCTAGGTCAAGTGTTAGGGTCAGGGTTATTGTTAGCGTGATGTTTAGAGCTATAGTTAGTGTTAGGGTCAGGGTCAGTGTTCAGTTTAGAGTTAGCTTTAGGGTTAAAGCCAGAATTATCACTAGGGTTAGGTCTATAGATAAGGTTAGTTTTTGGGTTAGGTTAAGGTTTATTATTAGGGCTATCACTAGGTTTTTTTATGTATATGGCTAGAGATATGGCTAGATTTAGGATTAGGTTTAGGTCTAGGGATAGTGTTAGGGTTATGTTTAGGAATAGGTTTATTTCTAGTGCTAGTGTTAGGTTTCAGTGTAGGGTTAGGGTCAGGTTTTGACCTATGTTACCATTAGAGTCAGAATAACTGTCAGGTTTGAGTTATGGTTAGAGCTAGAATGAGGGCTAGGATTAGGACTAGTAATAGGATTAGGGTTAGGACTAGGGTTAGCATTAGGGTTAGGTTTGGCTTAGGGTTAGCATTAGGGTTAGGTTTGGCTTAGGGTAAGGGATAGGGTTAGACCTAGGGTTAGGGATACATTTAAGGTAGGCTAGGGCTAGTGTTAGGATTAGGTTTAGTGTTAAATCTAGGGTTAGGTTTCATATTAGTGCTAAATTTTGTTCAGAGTTAGGGATAGGTTTAGAATTACAGCCAATGTTTGCAGTAGAGTTACGATTTGGGCTAGTTATAAGATTGGTGTTAGTACTAGGTCTAGTGTTAGGGTTAGGTTTAATATTAGGATGATGTTTATAGCTAGGGTTAGTATTAGGGTCAAAATTAAGGACAAGGGTAGTGTTAGGGTTAGGATTTGGACTCGAATTAGGGCTAAGTTTAGGGCTAGGTCTAGAGTTAGGTTTTGGTTTAGGTTAAGCTTTAAAGTTAGGGCTATCTCGGTTTTGTTTTAGGGCTAGGGCTATGGTGAGGGCTAATTTTAAGATTAGCATTAGGTTTAGGACTAATGTACTAATCCTAACTCTAAATCTAACTCTAAACCTAAGACTAGCACTAGAAATAATCCTATTCCTAAGCCTAAGCCTAACCCTAACACTAGTCCTAGATTTAGAGTTAGGATTAGATCTAGGGCTAAGGATATGGCTTTGGGTTTGTGTTAAGGATAGTGTTAGGGCTAGTCTTAGAGATAGTATTAGGATTAGAGTGAGTTTTGTTCAAATTTCTTTGAACTGGGCAGGATTCATTTTTCTCCCATCCTTACTATACTCCACATATTTGGGCCTCCTAGGTTCAATGGTTCACTGTAAGGAACAGTTTGAATTTTAAATTTTCAGTTCATTTTGTCCTATACAAGTAAATGGAAATGGAGCTGGAAATCAAACAACATTGGTGCTAGCTGGTTGAAACTTCACACTGCATCAATTCAATGTGAGCAACCTCTGGTTTGTTCTTATGACAGTAGGCCTAATGTGAAGCATATAAAAACAACTTTATCCAAGAGTCATTTAGGAGATAACAGAGAAATGTGCATTTACTGATATACTCCATCAACTCTTTGGATAGATTTATTTGATACTGTGCAGCATTCATCCCTTAGCTTCCCCACTAGGCTGCCCAAGTTTGGAAATTCTACAAAGGTTTCATAAAAAAAGTTAGGATTAGGGGAAGAGCTAGGGTTACAGTTAGTGTTAGGGTCAGAGTTAGTTTTATTCAAAATTCTTTGATACTTGGAAGGATTTATCTTTTAGCTAGATTTACTCTCTTCCCCGGATTTAGGCCTTATCTGTTCACTGCTTCACTGTCAGCATTTTGTATTTTAAGATTTCATTTAATTTTGACCTATACAGGAAAGTTAATGGAGTTGAAAATCAAACAGGGTTTGTGCTAGCTGCTTGAAACTTCACACACTCCATCAGTTCTCTGTAGGGAATCTGGTATGTTCCTATTAAATTAGGCTTATGCTTAAATATGCAAAAACAACTTATTCTGAGAGCCCTTTAGGAGAAACCAGGAAAAAATGCATGCACTTAAATACTTCTCATAATTATTTGGTCAGATTTGTTTGATGTTGCGTAGATTTCATCACTTAGCTTGCCCCACAAGGCTCCTCAAGGGTGGGAATTCTAGGATCAATGGTTCTCTAATCAGGTTAGAGTTAATGTTATGTTTAGGGTTATGGCTAGGTCTAGGGTTAGAGGTAATGGTAGGGTAAGAGTTTTATTCAAATTTCTTTGACACTGGGCAGGAGTCATCTTTTGTCTAGCCTTAGTATGCTCCCAGGTTATGTTCTTCTCAATTCAATGGTTCACTATCATGAACACTTTGTATTGTAAGGTTTCACTTCATTTTGAAACCTATGGGTAAATGGAAATTGAGGTGGAAATCAAACAGGCAGCTCTTCCCCTAAACCTAACCCTAAATCTATCATAATATAGCCATAATCCTAGGCCTAAGCCTAACACTAATCCTAAACCTATTCCTAGCCCTAATTTAGCCTTAACCCGAAACCAAAATCTAGCTCTAAGACTAACTCTAACTCTTGCCATAGCCCTATTCCTAGTTTTAAACCTATCCTTTACCATAACCCAAATACTAGCCCTAATCTTAGCTCTTACACTATCCATAGCCCTTACCCCAGAATTAACCATAACTCTAAATCTACTCCTAAGCCTAAACTCACCCTATCAGTAGCAATAACACTAACGCTAATCATAAAACTACCCTTAAATTTAGCTTAAGTCCTAAAACAAAACTGAGACATAGGACTAACCCTAACCCTTAACCTAAACCGAATACTAACCCTACATCTAGCCCTAAGCCTACCCCTAATTTGAATCCTATCCCTAAACAAAAAATGAATCATGATTCTGACTCTGACCCTAACACTAGCCCTAGTTAAAAACATCACCCTAAACCTAAGCATGATCCTAAAACTAGACTCATTCCTAAGTGTAACCCTAAAACTAACTCTAATCATAACCTTAGTACTTACATTAGCCGTATTCCTAAAATGAACCCTAAGGCAACCCAAAAACTAGCCCTAATCCAAGACCCAACACTAGCTTTAACCCTAACTCGAACCCTAAACCTAGTCTTAAACCTTACCCTATACCTAACCGTTACATTAATCCTTGAACTAAACCTAAACCTAACCCTACCCCTAGCCCTTACTCTAACCATAATCCTAGCTCTATCCTTACCTCTAACCCTATTCATTAGGATAACCTTAACCCTAAACCTGAGGCTAATGCTCAGCTTGACCCTACCACTATCCCTAAACCTAACCTATCCATTACCCTAACCTTAACCTGAACCTAACCCTAAAAATATCATTACCCAAACTGTAACCTTAACCCTAATGCTAACTTGAGCCCTAAACCTAACACTGAACCTGACCCTACCTATGACCCTAACACTGACACTAACCCTAACCCTAACCCTAGCAGTAACCCAATCACAAACGCTAACCCTAAACCAAACACTAACACAAACCGTAATCCTAGCCCTACCCTAACTATAATTTTACACTAACACTAATTCTAACCATAACCCTAAACCTAACCCTATACTTTAACCCAACCCTAACAGTAAAAGTAAAACTAACTTTAACCATATCCCTACCACTATACCTAACACTAACCCTAACAGTAACACAAAACCTAAACATTACCATAAACTTAACCTTAATAACCCTAACACTAACCACAACCATAACTAAAAACTAACCCTAACCCTAAACCTAACCCTATCACTAACGCTAACCCTAACACTAACACTAATTCTAAAGTAAATCTAACCATAACACTAATCCTAACATTAACTTTATCCTATAATGAAAACTAACCATTATTCTAACCCTAACACTAATCCTAAATCTAAACCTACAATGAACCCTAACCCTAACCAAAAAACAAATCCTAACACTAACCCTAACCCTAACCCCAACCCTAACCCTATAATTAACCCTAACCCTAACTCTAAACCTAACACTAACCCTAACTCTAAGCCTAAATCTAACAAGAACCCTAATCCTAAACCAAACCTAACAATAACACTAACCCTATCACTAAACCTAACCCTAAACCTAACCCTAACCCTAACAGTAACCCTAAGGCTAACCCTAACCCTAAATCTAAAGAGTAAACCTAAACTTAGTTTTCACCCTAACCCTAAAACTAACCACAAACCTAACACTAAACCTTACCCTAAACATAACACTAATCCTAAACCTAAATACAACCCTAACCCAAGCACTAATTTTAAATATAGCCCTAACACTAACCTTAACCTAACTCTAACCCTAAACCTTAACCTAACTCTAAACATAAACATAAACCTAACACTAACATTTACCCAAACCCCAACCCTAACTGTATCATTAAACCTAACCCTAACACTAAACCTAACACTAACCCTAACCCTAACTCTAACACGTACCTTAATTCTAAACCTAAATCTAACCATAACACTAAACCTAAAACTAACCCTAACACTAACCATAAGGCTAACCCTAACCCTAACCCTAACCCTCACCCTAACTGTAATTCTAAACTAAACACTAACCCTTACCCTAAACTTAACAATAACCCTAAACCTAACTATAACCCTAACCCAAACACTAATGTTAAACCAACCTTTAATCCTAACACTAGCCCTAACCTAATGCTAACTGTAAACCAAAACCTAACACAAACCCAAACACTAAACCCTAAAATGAACCCTAACCATAACCCTAATCCTACCCTAACCCTAACTCTAACCTAAACCTCATCCTAAAACTAACCTTTACCCTAACATTAAATGTAACCATAACTTTAATCATATACCTAAATATAACCCTAAAACAAAACCTAATACTCACTCTATCACTAACCCTAAGCCTAACTCTAACCATAACTCTAAACCTAACCCAAACACAAACCCCAACCCAAACCATAAACTTAACCCTAACCTAACTAAAATGCTTAACCTTACATAACACTAACCCTAATCCTAAATTTAACACTAAACCTAACACTAACCATAATCATAACCCTAACACAAACCATAAGAATAACCATACCACTAAGCCTAACCCTCACTGAAAGACTATCCCTAAACCTAACACTAACCCTAAAACTAACCCTATTCCTAATCCTAACAGAAATCCTAACCTAACTTTATCCCTAAAACTTACTCTAAATCTAATTTAACCATAACCCTAATACTAACCCTAATCCTACTACTACTACTAATCCTAACAATATCACTAAACCTAACACTGACCCTAGACCTAATCCTCAAACTAACACTAATCCTAACCCTAACAATAACACTAACCTAAACCTAAATATAACCCAACCCTAACACTAATGTTAAGCCTATACCTGAACCTAACAATAACACAAACCCTAATCAAAGAAAACGTTAAACCTAAACCTAACACTAATCCTAACCCAAAACCTAACACGAACCCTAACCCTAACCCTAACACTAACCTAACCCTTACATTAACACTAATCATAACCCTGACCCTAACCCTAACCAAACCTAATCTAACCCTAATTCTAACCCTAATTCTAACCATAACCATAACCCTAAACATAAGCCTAACCATAACCCTAAAACAAACAATAAACCTAACCATACAACTAACCCTAACCCTAACCTTAACCCTAACACTAATTTTACACTAACACCAATTATAACCATAACCCTAAACCTAATCCTTAATCTTAACCTCACCCTAAACCTAACACTAAATTTAACCCTAACCCTAACTCTAAACCTAACCCTAACCCCCACTGTAACACGAAACCTAACTCTAACAATAACCCTTACCGTAACCTAACCTGAAACCTAACCCTAACCTAACACTAACCCTAACCCTAAACCTAACACTATCACTAACCCTAAGCCTAACCCTACCCCTAAACCTAACACTAACCCTACCCTAAACCTAACCCTAATCATAATACTTACCATAACTCTTACCCTAAAATTATGACTAACACTAATCCTTATCCTAATCTTAGACTAACCCTAACCCTAATCCTATCATTATCCCTAACCATAAAACTATACCTAACACTAACCCAAAACCTAACTGTAACTCTAAAACGAACCCTAATCCTAAATTTAACATTAACCCTAAACCTAATCCTAACCCTAACCCTAAACCAAACCCTAACCCTAACACTAACCTTAAAACTAACCCCATTCCTATCAGTAACACTAACACTAACCCTAACCCTAAACCTAACACAAACCCTAACCTAAATCATAACCCTGACCCTAACATAACACGAACACTAACCCTTACCTAACCCTAACACTAAACATAACACCAACCCTAAAACTAAACCTAAAAATAACCCTAACCCAAACCCTAACCCTAACCCTAACCCTAACACTATCCCTAACACTAACTCTAACACAAACCCTAACACTAACACTAATCCTAACCATAACCCTAAAGATTACACTACCCCTAACCAGAACCCTAACACAAATCCTATCCCTATCCCTAACACTAACCCTAAATCTAACCCTAAACCTAACAGTAACCCTAACCCTAACACTAAACTCAACCCTAACATTAACCCTAACACTAACCCTAACCCTTACCTAACCCTAAACCTAAACCAAATCATAACAGTAACCCTTAACCTAACACTAACACTAACCTTAAAGCCAACCATAACCCTCTCATTAACCCTAACCCTAACACTAACCGTAAACGTAAACCTAACTTAAACCCTAACACTAATCCTAATCCTAACTAAAACCATAACCCTAAAACTAACCATAAAACTACCTGTAACCCTAAACTAACACTAAACCTAACTCTAAGCCTAATCCTAACCGTAACTCTAATGCTAACCCTAAATGTAACATAAAACCTATCCATAACACTAAACCTAGCACAAACCATAACCTTAACCCGAACACTAAATCTAACCCTAATCCCATCCATAACCCTAAACCTAACACTAACCCAACCACTAAAACTAACGCTAACCCTTACCCTAACACTCACCCTAAACCTAACCATAGTCCTAACATTAAACCTAAAACTAACCATTAACAGAACCCTAACACTAAACCTAATACTAAATCTAACACTAAACCTAACCCTAACCGTAAACCTATCCTTAAACATAATCCTAACCATAGCCCTAAACCTAAGACTAATCTAAACCCTAACATAAACCATAACCCACCTCATAACCCTGAACCTAACCTAACCCTAATCCTAACCATAGCCCTAACCCTAACCCTAAACCTATCTTTAACACAAACAGTGACACTAACCCTAACACTAACACTAAACCTAACCCCAACCCTAAACTTATCACTAAGGCTAACCCTAAACCTAACCCAAAATAAAACACTAACCCTTACACTAAACCTAATGCGAATCCTAACCCTATCTATAACACTAATCCTAACTGTAACCCTAAACCTAACCCTAACTCTAACCCTAACCCTAGCACATTACCTAACCCTGAACATAACCTTAACACACACCATAACCTGAACCCTAACCCTAACAATAACCTTAAGCCTACACTTAATTCTAAAAGTAACCCTAACCCTAACCCTAACCCTAATACTAACCCTAAACCTAACCCTAACCCCAACACTTACCCTTATAATAAACCTAATCCTACTCCACAACCTAACCCTAACCCTAAACCTAACACTAACACTAACACTAACCTTAACCTAACCCTAACACTAAGCCTATCAACCAGTAACTCTAACCCTAAACCTAACACTAACCATATCATGAACCCTAACCCTAATACTAAAAATAACCCTAGCACTAACCCTGACACTAACCCTAAACTAGCCAATAACCCTAACACTATTCCTAACCCTAACACTAACACTAACTCTAACCCTTACCCTAACCCTAATTCTAAACATAACATGATTTCTAAAACTAAACCAAACACTAACCCTAACCCTAATCCTAACCCTAAAAATAATCTTAAACCTAACCCTAACCCTAATACTAACCCTAACCAGAACCCTAACACTAACACTAAATCTAACCCTAACCCTAACACAAACTCTAACCTAAACCATAACTTTGACCCTAACGTAACCTTAACCCTAACCCTTACCTAAGCCAAACTGTAAACCTAACACAAACCCTAACCCTAAACCTAACAATAACCATAACCCCAAACCTAACCCTAACCCTAACATGAAACCTCACCCTAACTCTAACATTAAAGCTAAAGCTAATCCTAATCTAATCCTAACACTAAGTCTAACCCTAACCCTAACACTATCCCTAACACTAAATCTAATACAAACCCTAACACTAACACTAATTGTAACCCCAACCCCAATCCTAACTGCAAACCTAACAATTACAGTAACCCTAATCCTAACACAAATCCTAACCCTAACACTAATCCTAAATCTAACCCTAAACCTAACATTAACCTTAACCCTAACACTAACCACAACCCTAACTATAACGCTAACACTATCACTAACTGTAACCATAACCCTTACCTTAACCTAACCATAAACCTAACTGTAAGAGTAACCCATACCATAACCCTAATACTAACCTAACCCCAACCATAACCCTCTCACTAAATCTAACCCTAACCCTAAAACTAACTCTAAACCTAAACCTAACACTAACACTAACCCTAACCCTAACCCTAACCAATATCCGTACCAAAAAACTAACCCTAACACTACCCATAACTGTAAAACTAACCCTAAACCTAACCCTAAACTTAACTCTAACCTAATTGTTATTTTAACTCTAAAGCTAACCCTAACACTAAAGCTAACCCTAACCCTAACCTGAAAGAAAACCCTAACCGTACCACTAAACTTAACCCTAACCCCAAACCTAAGCCTAACCCTACCACTAACCCAAACCCAAAATCTAACCTTACCCCTTATGCAAACACTAACCCTAACCCTAACCCTAGGCCTAACACTAAACCTAATTCTAACCATAAATAGAACCCTAAAAATAAACCTAACACTAAACCTAACAATAACCCTAAACCTAACTATAACCCTATTCCTAATTCTAACCCTAACCATAGCCCTAAACCTAAGCATAATCCTAACCTTAATATAAACCATAACCCACACCATAATCCTAACCCTAACCTAATCCTAATCCTAACCATGTCCCTAATCCTATACCTAATTGTATCCCCAACATGAACAGTGACACTAACCTTAACAATAACACTAAATCTAACCCCAACCCTAACCCTATCACAAAGCCTAACACTAACCTTAACCCTAAACCTAACACTAACCATACACTAACCCTAATGATAATCCTAACCCTAACTAACCCTAATCTTAACCATAATCGTAACCAAAACCCTAACTCCAACCCTTACCCTAACACAATCCCTAAACCTGACCATAACCCTAACACAAACCATAACCTGAACCCTAACAGAAACCCTAACACTAAACTTAAACCAACACCTAATTCTAAAACTAACCCTAACCCTAATACTAACACTAAACCTAAACCTAAAACTAAACCTAACACTTAGTCTAACACTAAAACTAACCCTAATCCTAACCCTAACTATAACACTAACCCTAAGCCTAATCTTAACCCTAACTCTAACCCTAACCCTAAACCAAACCTCATTCTAAACCTAATCCTAACCATATAACTAACCTTTACCCTAACACAAACCATATCCCTCACACGAACACTAATCTGAGCACTAACCCTAACCCTAACACTAACACTAAAACTAAACCTAAACCTAACCTAAACCCTAACCCTAACCCTAGAACTAACCCTAAACATAACCCTAACCCTGACCCTAAAATGAACCCTAATTCTAATCCTAACAGTAACACTAACCCTAACCCTAAATTTAGCCCTAACTCTAAAACTATCCCTAACCCTAACACTCTCCCTAACCCTACCCTAACATGAACACTAAAGCTAAAACTAAAACTAACCCTAACACTAACACTAAGCCTGAAATTAATCCTAACCCTAATTCTTACACTAACCCTAAACTTAAGCCTACACCTAACACTGACTCTAACACTAACCCTAACCCTAATCCTAACACTAACCCTAACCCCAACACTAACTCTATCACTAACCCTAACCTTAAGCCTAACCCTAAACCTAACACTAACCCTATCCCTAACCCCTAATTTAACCCAAACATTAACTCTAACCCTAAAACTAATGCTATTACTAAACCTAAACTACTCATAACCCTAAAAACTAACCCTAACCCTCCACCTCACTTTAACCCTCTTTTTAATTATAACCAAAATCCTAATTTTAACTCTAACCTAACACAAAACCTAAACCTATCCCTTACCCTAACAGAAAAGATAATTCTTACCCAAACACTAAGCTTAACACTAATCCTAACTGAAACCCTAACCCCAATTCTAAAATTAACCCTAACCCTATATCGAACCCTAACCCTAACCCTAATCCAAAAACTTACCTTAACCATAAACCAAACCCTAATTCTAACACTAACCTTAAACATAAGTCTAACCCTAACTGTGACACTATCCCTAACCCTAATTCTAACCCTAAACCTAAAAGTAACCCTAACACCATTCCTAACCCTAACTCTAACACTAATCTGAACCTAACCCTAAACCTAACCCTACCCCTAACCCTCAAGCTTAAACTTACCCTAAAACAAACCCTAAACCTAAACATAACCCTCACACTAAACTTAACCTATACACTAATCCTAACCTACAAGAAACACTTAAACTAACCGTAAACCTAAACCTAAGCATCATTCTAACCCTAATCTTAACCATAACCCTAAACCTTACCCTAACACACCTACCCCTAGCATTAAAATAAAACCGACACATAGGCCTAACCTTAATCCTTATCCTAAACCAAACCCTAACCCTACACCTAGCCCTAATGCTATCCCTAATTATAGTCTAATGCTAACCGGAAAACTAACCCTGACCCTGACACTGACCCTAACACTAACCCTGGCTCTAAAGATAATCATCACTGTAAATCTAAGCTTAACAGTAGACCTAGACCTAACTCTAACTCTATAACTAGCTATAATCATAAACCTATTTCATATGTTAGTGGTAGCCTTAACCCTAGCCCTAAACTAACCCCAAACCAAGCCTTAATCCGAGTCCTAAACCTAGCTTTAAACCTAAACTTAAACCTCACCCTAACCCAAACACTATCTTTAATCCTATACATAAACCTAGCCCTAACCTTAGGGCTAAACCTATCCATTACCCAAACGATAAGCCTAACTCTTTTGATAACCCTAGGCCTAACCCTAACCCTATACATTACAATAAACCAAACCTAAACCCTAAACCTAACCCTGTCATTACCCTAACCCTAAATCTAACACTAATTCAAGCCCTGCACCGAAACACTAACTTAATGCAAACCCTAATCCTGACTCTGATTCTAAAAATAAACCTAGATCTAAACCTGAACCTAACCAAAAACCTAACCCCTACACTGGACCAATCCATAAACCTAACACTAAATCTATCCCTAACTGTAACCCTAGATCTGACATTAGCCATAACCCTAATACTATAGCTAGACTCCCAAAAAATCCTAGTCCTCATCATAGCCCTAAACATAGTCTTAATCATAACTGTAACCATAACCCTAGTTCTAACCCTAATACTAACTTTCGCATTGCCCTAAACCTAGCTATAACCACATCCTTAGCCTAAACTAAAGCCTAACTATAACCCTAACCCTAACCCTAATGATAACCCTTGCCTAATTCTGAGCCTTAGCACTAACCCTAGATCAAAACCTAGCCCTAAATCTAACCTTAACTCAATGCCTAAACTGAATCCTAAAACTAGCCCTAACCCTAGCCCTAACATAACCATAGCCATAATTTAGCCATATCCATAAACCTAACACTAACCCTAGCCCTAAGACTAACTCTCTCACTAGCCCTATCACTCATTCTAACACTGCCCCTTATCATAATCCTAACCCTAGCCCTAACTCTAGTACTAACCCTTGCCCTATCCTTATCCCTAGAACTAACCTTAGGCACAATGTAACTCTAAATCTAGCCCTAAACTGAAGCCTAAGCCTACCTCTAACACTAGCCCAAATCATAATACTAATCCTAAAACGAGCCCTAACAATAGCCCTATCCCTTAAAAAACAAAAAACAAAAAAAAAAAAAAAACAACAACAACAAAAAACAAAACAAAAAAACGAGCCATAGCTCTAACCCTAACCATTAACCTAAAGCAAACCCTAACCTTACACCTAGACCTAACCCTAGCCCTAATTTCAGTTGGAAGCTGAACCCTAAAACTAACCCTTAACCTGACACTGACCCTCACACTTCTAACTCTAAACATCACCCTAACCCTAAACCTAACACTAACAGTAAACCTAGCACTAAAACCCTAAAACTAGCCCTATTTGTAAACCTAGTACTTATATTACTTACATTAGCTGTAATCCTAAGCCTAGCCCTAACATAACCCAAAATCTAGCCCTAATCCAAGCTTTAACCATAGCTTTAAACCTAATCTAACCCTAACACTATCCATAATTGTAACCATAACTCTAGCCTTAAACTGATCGCTAAATCTATCCATTACCATAACCATAACCCTAACCATAATGATAAACCTAGGCATAAACCTAACCCTATCCCGAATTCTAACACTTTCATTAGTCTAAACCTAACCTGAATCCTAAACCTAACCCTATCATTACCCTAACCCTAATCCTAAAACTAATTCAAGCCCAAACTTGAAACCCTAACCTATCCCAAACCCTAACCCCCACCTTGACCCTAATAATATACCTAGCTCTAAACTTGACTGTAACCCAACACCTAACCCTTAGCCTAGACGTAGCCATAAACCTAATCCTAAAAATATCTTGAACCATAATTCTGGACTGAAATTAGCCCTAGCCCTAATCCTAGCCCTAACCCTAAAAACACACCTAGCCCTCATCCAAGCCCTAAACCTAGCCTTAATCATAACCTTAACTCTAGCCCTACACCTAACCCTAATTCTAACCCTCACCCTACCTCTAAACATAGCTATAATGTTATCCCTTACCCTAAATTTAAACCTAACCCTAGGCTTAAGCTAAACACAAAACCTAGCCCTAATCCTAGCCCTAATTTAGCTTTATATCTAACCCCAACCAAACCCTAGCCCTAAGACTAACTCTAACTCTTTCCCTAGCCCTATCCCAAGTTCTATCTCTATCTGCTACTCTAAACCTAACACTAGCCCTATCACTTGCCCTAAAGTTAGTCCCAGCCCTGACCCTAACTTTAAGCCTAACACTAACACTAGCCCTAAACCTAATGCTAATCGTAAAACTAGTGCTAACCCTAATCCTAACAGTGAACCAAAACTGAAAAATAGCCCTAACTCTAAACCGTTAACTTAAAACAAACACTAACACTACACCTAGACTTAAACCTAGCCCTAATTCGAGTCCCAAGGCTCACCTTAAAACTAATCCTGACCCTGAATCATATCCTAACACTCACCTAGCTCTCAACACCGCCCTAAACTCAAACCAAACACTAATATTAACAATGGCCCCAATTCGAGCCTTAAGGCTAACCATAAAACTAACCCTGACCCTAAACATAAAAATAACCCTAATGGTAACCCTAGTTCTTACATTAGCCATTACCCTAATCTGAGCCTTTACCCTAACAAAAAATCTTATCCTAAACTGAGCCCTAAACTTAGCTTTAACTCTACCTGTAACCCTAACCATAGCCCTAAAGCTAGATCTAAATCAATCCCTTACCCTAAGCGAAAACCTAAATCTAAGAGTAACCCTAGACCTATCCCTAGTCCTCGGATTAACCAAAAACCTAACCCTATTAATTGTCCTAACCTTAGCCTTCATTTTAGCTCTAACACTATCCAAACCCTAACCCTAACCCTGACCCTTATTCTGACCCTAACACTAAACCTAGGTCTAACCCTAACCACAACCCTAAACCCAAATTTACCATAATCCTATCCCTACACCTAACTCTGAACCTAATTCTAAGCCTAGCCCTAATCATAGCTCAGAACCTAACCTTTACACTAAACATAACCATAAACCTAATCCTAGTTCTCTAGCAGTCACATTAACCCTAACACAAGACCTAATCCTAACCATAATCCTAGCCCTAACCTTAACTCTAACTGTATCCTTTACCCCAAAATAACCCTTACCACAATGCTAAACCTTGGCTTAACCCTAAACTTATTGCTTTCCCCAAGCCTATCAATTATCCTAAACCTACCCTGAACCTTAAACCTAACCCAATCATTACGCTAAAACCCTAACCCTATTGCTAATTCAAGCCCTAACCTAACCTCAAACCTAAGCCAAATCCTAACACTGACTGTGACTCTAATAATTCCCCTAGCTATAAACCTGACTCTTACCCTACCTAACACTTACACTACTCCTAGCCATAAACCTAACCTTAAAACTATTCCTAACCTTAACCTTAGACCTAATATTAATCCTAGCCCTAACCCTAACATAAATCCTAGCCCTTATCCTAGCCCTAAACATAGCCTTAATTTTATCCCTAACCCAAAACCTAGGCCTAAACCTAACATTAATCATAGCCCTAATATTAGCTCTAATTTAGCCCTATCCCTAACCCTAACCCTAACTCTAGCCCTAAGACTAACTCTAACTCTCACCCTAACCCTAACTCTTGTTCTAACTCCATCCCTTACTAGAACCCTAATCCTAGTCCTAACCCTTGGAGCAATCTTAGCCTGATTCATAGCCCTGGCCATAACCCTAGTTCTAACTTTAACTATAAATCTAACCCTAAATCTAAGCCTAAACCTAAACTAACACTAGCCCTAATGCTAACGCTAATCCTAAAACTAGCTCTAACCCTAACTCTAGCCCTAAACCAAAACCGTCTCATAGCCATAACCCTAAACCTTAACCTAAACCAAATCCTAACCCTACACCTAGTCCTAATAATATCCCTAATTCTAGTCCTAACCCTAACCCCAAAACTAACCCTGACCCTGACTCTGACCATAACATAAACCATGGCTCTAAACATCATCATCACCGTATACCTAAAGATAACTCTAGAACTAGCCCTAACTCTAACCCTATAACTAGCACTAATCATAACCCTACTTCATACATTAACTGTAGTCTTAACCATAGCCCTAACCTAACCCAAAACCTAGGCTTAATCCGAGTCCTAAATCTCACTTTAACCCTAAATTTAAACCTAACCCTAACCCAAAACTAGCCCTAATCCTATATAAAACCCTAGCCCTAACCTTAGGTCTAAACCTATCCATTACTCTAATGATTACCCTAAATCTTAAGCTAACCCAAGCCTATCTCTAACCCTATCCATTACACTAAACCAAAACTAAACCCAAAAACTAACCATGCCATTACCCTAAATCTAAACTCTAACCTAAGACAACCCTAAACCTTATCCTGACGCTCAAAATAACCCTATAAATAAACCTGAATCTTACCCTAAACCTAATCCTTTCACTGGACCAAGCCATAAACCTAACACCAAACCTAGCCCTAAATATAACCCTAGACCTGACATTAGCCCTAGCCCTAATACTATCCCTAATCCTAACACAAACCTTAAACCTCATTCTAGTAATAAACCTAGCCTTAATCATAACCCTAACCCTAATTAAGCCCTAACCCTAATACTAACCCTTTCCCTAGCCCTAAACCTAGCCAAAACCACATCCTTTACCCTAAACGTAACCCTAAATCTAACCCTAAATCTTTTTGTCACAATTCCCCTATCCTTAGCCCTAGCTTTAACACTAGATCGAAACCTAACTTTAAATCTAACCTAAACTCGATGCCTAAGCCTAAAACAAGCCCTAAACCTGATGCTAATTCTAAAACTAGCTCTAACCCTAGCTTTAACACTAACCCTAGCCATAATTTCCCCTATTCCTAAACCTAACCCTAACTCTAGCCCTAAGAATAACTCTAACTCTCACATTGGCCCTATCACTCATTCTAATCCTATCCCTTCCCATAAACTTAACCCTATCCCAAATCCTAGTCCTAACCCTTGCCCTATCCTTAGCCCTAGCACTAACCTTAGATAAAAACCTAACTCTAAATTTAACCATAAACCGAAGCCTAAGCCTAAATATAAGACTAGCCCTAACCCTAACACTAATCCTAAAATTTCACTAAAACTAACTCTAGCCCTAAAACCAAACTGAGTCAAAGCTCTAACCCTAAATCTTAACCTAAACCAAGCCCTAACCCTAAACCTAGCCCTAACCCCATCACTAATTCACGTTTTAAGCCAAACCCTAAAACTAACCCTGACCTTTACTCTGACCATAACACTAACCTGAGGTCTAAACATCACCCTAACCCTAACCTAAAACCTAACAGTAAACCTAGCCCTGAAACACTAAAATTAGCCATAATCATAACCCTAGTACTTACATTAGCTGTAACCCTTACCGTAGCACAACCTTAACCCAAAACCTAGCCCTAAAATGATTTCTAACTCTATCCATTACCATAACACTAACCCTAATCCTAATGCTAATTAAAGCTCTAAATTTAAACCTTAACATACCCCAAACCCTACCCCAGAACTTGACCCTAATAATACCCCTAGCTCTAAACCTCATGCTAACACTAAACCTAACCCATACACTAGACGTACCCATAATCCAAATCCTAAAAGTATCTTTAACCATAATTCTGGACCTGAAATTAGCCCTAGAACTATCTTAGCCCTAACCCTACAAAAACCTTAGCCCTCATCCTAGCCCTAAATCTAGTCTTAATCATAACCCAAACCCTAACCACAGCCCTAACCCTAATTATAACCCTCACCCTACCTCTAACCTAGCTATAAAGCCATTTCTTACCCCAAAATTTGCCCTACCACTAAGCCTAAACTCTGAACTCTAATTCTAACCCCTACCCTTAACCTAACCCTAATCTTAACCCTAACCCTAATCCTAGGCTTAACCTAAACACTAAACTTAACACTAATTTAGCCCTATCTCTAATCCTAACCCTAACCCTATCCCTAAGACTAACTCTCACCCTAGCCCTATCCCTATACCTAGTTCTAATTCTATCCCTTACCATAACCCAAACCTAGCCATAACCCTTGCCCTATCCTTAATTCTAGCCCTAACCCTAGATCTAACCCTAATTCTAACCCTGATTCTAACACTGAACTTAGCTTTAAACCTGACACTAACCAAATAATAGACCTGACTCTGGACCTAGACATAACCCTAACTCTAAAACTAGCCCTAAACATAACCCTAGCTCTTACATTACCCATAGTCCTAAAACTAGCCCTAAACCTAACACAACACCTAGGCCTAATCGTAGGCCTAAAGTTAGCTCTAACCATAACCCTCAGCCTAACCCTAACCCTAAACCTAGCCCTAACCTAAGCCTTGCCTTTAAACCTAACCCTAACTCAAAGCCTAACCTTTACACTAAACATAACTCTAGCTCCATCCTAAACCCTAACCATAACCCTAGCACTAATCTTAATGTTAAACCTTGCCTGAACTTTAGCTCTAACCATAATCATTATCCTAAACCTAACCCTAACCCCAATTAAAACCCTATCCTAACACTAAACCTAACTCTAACCATAAATGTAAACCTAGACCTAAACCTTGCCCTATCCCTAACTCTAGCTCAAACACTAATCTTTACCCTAACTGAACCATAATCCTAGCCCTAAACCTAACAGTTACCCTAACCCTAAAATTTACCACAAATCACACCCTATCCCTATCCCTAAACTTAAACCTAATCCTAGACTTAATCCAAACCATAACCTAGCCCTAATCCTAGCTCTAAACCTATCCATTACACTAAACATAACCCTAACCCTCATGGTAACCCTAACCTGATTGCTAAACCTAATTCATCCATTAACCAAAACCTTAACTGAAACAAAATCTAAACCCTATCCATTACTCTAATCCCAAAGCTAACCCTAATGCTATTTTGAGCCTTAATCCTAAACCATTAGCTAAAACAAATGCTAACCCTGACCCTTAACCTGACCCTAATAATAACCCTAGCCCTAAAGCTGACCTTTAAACTAAACCAAACTCTTACACTAGACCTAGGCATAACCTAACCCTAAAACTATATTTAACATTAAGCCTAGACCTGATATTAGCCCTAGACGTGGTCCTAGCCATAACACTAACAGAAACCCTAGCCCTTAACCTAGCCCAATACCTAGCCTTAATCCTAAACTGAAACATAACCCTAGGCCTAATCCTAATTCTAACCCTCACCCTATTCGTAGAGCTAGCTATAACCCCACCCATTCCACTAAACTTAACCTTAACACCAATGCTAACCCTAACTCTAGCCCAACCCCTTAGTCTAACCCTAACACTTACCCTAGCCTTATTACAAGCCCTAATGTAGCACTAACCCCAACAGTAACCCTAGCCCTAAACCTAAGCCCTAATTTAGCTCTAACCTTAACCTTAACTCTAGCCCTAAAACTAGCCATAATTTAGCTCTAACACTAACTCTAGCCCTAATACTAGCCACAATTTAGCCCTAATTTAGCCCTAACTCTACCCCTAATCCTAAGACTGCTACTATGACTAACTCTAATACTCGCTATAGCCGTATCACTTGTTATAACCATATTCTCACCCTAACCCTAGCCCTAGCCCTAGCCTTAGCCTAGATCTAACCCTAACTCAAAATCTAACCCTAACCCTAAGCCTAAACCTCAACCTAACACTAGCCTGAACCCTGATACTAATCCATAATCTAGCTGTAACCATAGCCCTAGCCCTAAAACAAAACTAACCTATATCCCTAAAACTTAACCTAAGCCAAACCCTAACCCTACAACTAGTACTAACTTTAGCCTTAATTCCAGTTCTAACCCTAATACTAAAACTAACCCTGACTCTGACACTAACCCTAACAATAACCCTTGCTCTAAACATCACCCTAATCCTAAACCTAACCGTAACACTAGATGTAGCCCTAACCATAACCCTAAAACTAGCACTAATTGCAACACTAGTTCATACATTACCATAGCCCCAATCCTAGCCCTAACCAAACCCCAAACCAAGCCCTAACCGAGCCTTAACCCTAGCTTTAAACCTAACCCTAAACCTAACCCAGAATATAGTCCTAAACTTTACCCTAACCTGAGCCACAATTCTAACCATAACCCTATCCCTATCACTAGCTCTAACCCTATCCATTACCCTAACCATAACCATAACTCTAATGTGTGGTGAGCCGCTTCTGCCGTTTCTGCAGACTATGGTCGCCATTACAAGATGGCGCTGGCTCCGCTGTGGTCTGTGACAAACAACTCCTTATTTGGGAGAGTTGGCACATGATTTTTCATCACCCTATGAGAAAGCTCCACGTGGCTGCTTTGCATTGGGGCTTGAGATGCTTTATTAAGGCTGGGAGGGGCATCCGAGGGTAGAAGAAGAAATATCAAGGGCCTGAATAAACTGCTGAAAGAAGATTCGTGAGTTGCGTCTTCCTTGCGGGCAAGGGGTCGTGACACTAATGGTAACCCTAGGCCTAACCCTAAACTTATCCCTAACCCTAACCTATTTCATTAACCTAAACCTAAGATGAACCCTAAGCCTAACACTATCATTACCCTAACTCTAACCCTAAGCTAATTCAAGCCCTAACCCTAAACCTAAACCTAACTCAAACCCTAACTCTGCCCCTTCTACTGATAATATATATAGCTCTAACCCTGACCCTACCCCTAAACCTAAACCTTATACTAGATATAGCTATAAACCTAACCCTAAATCTATCCCTAGGCATAATCATAGAACTGACATTTGCCCTAGCCATAATTCTAGCCCTAAACTTAACACAATAGAAACCCATAACCCTAATCATAACCCTAGGCCTAACCCTAGTCTATACATTGGCCATAAATCTAAAACTAGCCCTAACTCTAACCAAAACCTAGCCTTAATGCAAGACCTAACCCTTGCATAACCCTAAACCTAAAGCTAACACTAGCCCTAACCCTAACCGTAAACATAGCCCTAATCCTAGCTTTAATCCTATCCCTTACCCTAAACTAACCCTAACCCTAATGCCAAACCTAGGCCTAACTGTAATCCTTAGCCTAACCCAAAGCCTCACCCTATTACTAGTCCTAAACCTAGCCCTCATTCTAGCTCTAACCATAATCCAAACCCTAAACCTAACCCTGACACTTATTCTGACCCTAAAGGTAAACGTATGTCTAAACCTGACCCTAACCTTAAACCGAACCCTAACACTAGCACTAGCAATAATCCTATACCTGAACCTAACCCTAGCACTAGTCCTAGACCTAAACCTAATCCTAAATCTAGCCATATCTCTAGCCCTAGAACTAAACAAAAACCTAATCCTAGCCCTAATGATAAACCTTAATGTAACACAAACACTAACCCTACCCCTAGACCTAACTCTAGTGATAATTCTGGGTTTAACCCTAACCCTAACTGTACCCCGAACACTGACCCTGACCCTAACACTAACCCTAGCTCTAAACATCACGCTACAGGTAAGGTAACCCTAACCCTAACACTTGATCTAGCCATAACACTTACACAAAAAGTAGCCCTAATCATAACACTGGCTAATACATTAGTTGTAGGCCTAACAGGAGCCCCAACCTAACCCAAAACCTGGCCCTAATCCGAGCGCTAAATCTAGATTTATCCCTATCCCTAAAACTAGCCCTAATTCGTACCCTAACCCTAGATCTAACCCTAGGTTTTACCATATCCATTACTTTAAGCTAAACCCTAAACCTAATGTTAACCCTAGTCCTAACCCTAATCCAGAGCCTAACACAAACCCTAACCCTATTACTAGTCCTAACCCTAACTGTTGTTCTAGCTCTAACCTTAAGCCAAACCCAAACCCTAACCCTGACACTTATTCTGACCCTAACACTAACCGCAGGTTTAAACCTGACCCTAACCTGAAACCGAACCCTAAGATTAGCCCTATTGGGGTTACTTAACTACTACTTACTACTTAAACCTAAACCTAACACTAGCCCTAGACTTAAACCTAATCCTAAATCTAGCCATATCTCTAGCCCTAGACCTGAACAACAACTTAGCCCTAGACTTAACAATGACCCTTAACCTAACCCAAACACTAACCCTATACCTAGAACTAACCCTAGTCCTAATTCTGGCACTAAACCCAATACTAAATCTAAGCTGGACACTGGCCCTGGCCCTAACATAATCCTAGCTCCAAAGCTCACCCTAAACCAAAAACTAATCTTAACACTACACATAGCCATAAGCCTAACCCTAAAACTAGTCCTAATAATAACCCTAGCTCTTACATTACCCATGGCCCTAACCCTAGGCCTAAACTAACACAAAACCTAGCCCTAATTTTAGGCCTGAACATAGCCCTAAGTGTAACCCTAAACCTAACCTAGCCCTAACCCTAACACTAAGCCTCGCTTTAGATTAACCCTAGCTCAATGCCTAACCTTTACCCTTACCATAACGCTAGCCCTGTCCCAAAACTAACCTAACACTAACCCTAATCATAACATTTACCATAGCCCTAAACATAGCTCTAATTATATCTACTACCTTAACCCTAGCCCTAATATTAACGATAACCTTAGCCCTAACCCTAGCTCTAATTCTATCCATTACCCTAACCATAATCCTAACCCTAATGCTAACCCTAGGCTTAACCCTAACCCTATCACAATCACTAAACCTATCCATTGCCCTAAAACTAACCTGAACCTGAATCCTAAGCCTATTCATTACCCTAACCCTAACTCTAACCCTAATGCTAATTCGAGCCCTAAACCTAAACCTTAACCTAAACCAAACCTGAAGCCAAACAATGGTCCTAATAATACACATAGCTGTAAACTTGACCCTTACCCTAAATCTAACCCTTAATCTAGACCTAACCATAAACATAAACCAAAACCTATCTCTAATGTAACCCTAGACCTGACATTAGCCCTAGCTCTAATTCTAGCCCTAACGCTAACATGACCACTAGCTCTCATCCTAGCTCCAAATCTATCCTTAATCATAACCCTAACCAAATTCTAACTCTTTCCCTAGCTCTAAACCTACTTATAACCTCATTGCTTACCCTAAACCTAACCCAAACCCTAACCCTAACACTAAACCTAGCCCTAACTTAAACCCTAGGACTAACCCTAATATTAACCCTATCCCTAATCCTAAACCTAACCCCAATCCTAGCTTTAAGACTAACTATAACTCTTGCCCTAGCCCTAGCCCTAATTCTAACCTTATCACTTACCATAACCTTATTCCTAGCCATAGCCTAGAATAACCCTAGCCCTAACCTTAAACCTAGCCCTAACCCTAGATCTAAACCTAAATCTAAATCTAACCCAAATTCTACAACTAAACCTAAACCTAACACTAGCCGTAACCTAATGCTAATCCTAAAACTAGCCATAAACATAGGCTTAGCCCTAAAACAAAACTGAACCATAACAGTAACACTAAACTTTTACCTAAACCAAGCCATAACCTTATATCTAGCCCTAAGCCTAGCCCTAATTTGAGTCCTAATCTTAACCCTAAATCTACCCAAAATCCTGTTTGGTTTAGGATAAGGATTAAGGTTAGGCCTATGTCTCTAACTTAACACTAACTCTACCCTTGATCTAAACATCATGCTAACGGTAAAGTAACCCTAAACCTAACACTTGATCTAGCCGTAACACTTACCCAAAAAGTAGCCCTAATCATAACCCTGGTTTATACATTAATTGTAGGCCTAACACTAGCCCCAACCTAACCCAAAACCTGTCCCTAATCCGAGCGCTAACTCTAGATTTAACCCTATCCCTAAAACTAGCCCTAATTCATACCCTAACCCTAGATCTAACCCTAGCTTTTACCCTATCCATTACCTTAAGCTAAACCCTAAACCTAATGTTAACCCTAGTCCTAACCCTAATCCAGAGCCTATCCCAAAGCCTAACCCTATTACTCGTCCTAACCCTAACTTCATTCTAGCTCTAACCCTAACCCAAACTCAAACCCTAACCCTGACACTTACTCTGACCCTAACACTAAACATAGGTATAAACCTGACCCTAACCCAAAACTGAACCCTAACATTAGCCCTACCAGTAATCATATACTTAAACCTAAACCTAACACTAGCACTAGACTTAAACCTAATCCTAACTCTAGCCATATATCTAGCCCTAGACCTGAACAACAATCTAGCCCTAGCCCTGACAATAACCCTTAACCTAACCCAAACACTAACCCTACACCTAGAACTAACCCTAGTCCTAATTCTGGCACTAAACCCAACACTAATTCTAACCTGAACACTGGCCCTGACCCTAACATAATCCTAGCTCCACAGCAAACCGTAAACCAAAACCTAATCATAACATTAGATCTAGCCATAACCCTAACCCTAAAACTAGCCCAAATCATAACCCTAGCTCTTACATTACCCATGGCCCTAACACTAGGCCTAAACTAACACAAACCCTAGCCCTAATATTAGGCCTGAACGTAGCCCTAAGTGTAACCCTAAACCTAACCCTAGTCCTAAACCTAACCCTAAGCCTTGCTTTAGACCTAACCCTAGCTCAAAGCCTAACCTTTACCTTTAACATAAGCCTAGCTCTGTCCCAAACCTGAACCTAACACTAGCCTTAATCGTAACATTAACCATAACCCTAAACATAGCTCTAATTATATCTACTAACCTAACCCTATCCCTAATAAAAATGATAACCTTAGCCCTAAACCTAGCTCTGATTCTATCCATTACCCTACACATAATCCTAACCCTAATGCTAATCCTAGGCTTAACCCTAACCCTATCACAATCTTTAAACCTATCCATTGCCCTAAAACTAACCTTAAGCCTATTCATTACCCTAACCCTAACTCTAACCCTAAGGCTAATTCGAGCCCTAAACCTAAACCTTAACCTAAACCAAACCTTGAGCCAAACACTGACCCTAATAATACACATAGCTCTAAACTTGACCCTTACCCTAAATCTAACCCTTACACTAGACCTAACCATAAACATAAACTGAAATATATCTCTAATGTAACCCTAGACCTCATATTAGCCCTAGCCCTAATACTAGCCCTAACCCTAACATGAACACTAGCTATCATCCTAGCCCAAAACCTAGCCATAATCATAACCCTAGCCCTAATTCTAACACTTTCCCTACCCCTAAACCTAGTTATAACCCCATTGCTTACACTAAGCATAACCCAAACCCTAACCCTAACACTAAACCTAGCCCTAAATTTAACCCTAGGACTAACCCTAACACTAACCCTAACCCTAATCCTAATTGTAACCATAATCCTAGCTTCAAGACTAACTATAAACCCATCCTAGCCCTAGCACTAATTCTAACCCTATCACTTACTGTAACCTTATTCATAGCCATAACCTAGAATAACCCTAGCCCTAACCTTACACCTTTCCTTAACCCTAGATCTAAACCTAACCATAAATCTAACTCTAATTCTACAACTAAACCTAACCCTAACACTAGCCATAACCCTAATGCTAATCCTAAAACTAGCCCTAAACATAGGCTTAGCCCTAAAACAAAACTGAGCCATAACACTAACCCTAAACTTTTATCTAAACCAAACCCTAACCTTATATCTAGCCCTAAGCCTAGACCTAATTTGAGTCTTAATCTGAACCCTAAAACTACCCCTGAACCTGGCTCTGACATTAATACTAACCCTACCTCTAAACATCACTCTAAACCTAAACCTTACTCTAACACTAGACCTAGTCCTAACCCTAAATCTAAAACTAGTTCTATTCATAACCCTAGATCATACATTACCCATAACCTTCAACCTAATGCTAAAAAAAAATCCTAGCCCAAATCTGATACCTAACCCTAGATTTCACCCTAACTCTAACCCTAACACTAGCCCTAAACCTAACCCGAACCTAGCTTTAACCCTAGCTCTAACCTTATCCTTTATCCTAGCCAAACTGCAAGTCTAATGCTAAACATAGTCCTAATGCTAACCCTACTCCTAAAACTAATCCTTAGTCTAACCAAAACCCTAACCCTATTACTAGTCATAAACCCAGCTCTCATTCTTGTTTTAACCATAGCCCAAATCCTAACTCTAACCCTGACCCTTATTCTGGCCCTGAACCTAAACCAAACCCTAAGAATAGCCCTACCCATAACCCTATATCTAAGCGTAACCCTAACACTAGCCCTAGATTAAACCTAATCCTAAATCTAGCCATATCTTTAACGAAGACCTAAACAAAACAACAAAAAACAAAAAAAAAAAAAAACAAAAAAAAAAAAACAACTAGCCCTAGCTCAAATAATAATCCTTAACCTAAGCCAAATACTAACCTTATCTCTAGACCAAACCAATCCTAATTCTGGCTCTAGCCCTAACCCTAACCCTAATCCAAACATAGACCCTGACACTAACACTAACCCTAGCTATAAAACTGACCCTAACCAAAACCTAAACCTAACACTAGACCTAGCCATAAACGTAAAGATAACCCTTACATTACCATAGCACTAAAACTAGCTCTAAACCTAACACAAAACCTAGCCCTAATCCGAGGCCTATATGTAGCCCAAAGCGTAACCCTAACCCTAACCTAAACTTATCCCTTAAGCTAAACCTAACCATCATGCTAACCTTAACCCTCGCCTTAGACCTAACCCTAGATAAAACCCAAAACTGAACCCTAAACATAACTCTAGCCCTACCCCTAAACCTAATGCTAATCCTAGCCCTATTCATAATGTTAACACTAATACTATCTCTAAAATTATCCATTACCCTAAACTGAACCTTAACCCTAATGATAACCCTAGCTCTAATCCTTATTATAAACCTAATCCTAGACCTAACCCTAAATAAAATCCTAACCCTTACACTACACTAACCCTAGCCTAAACACTAACACTAACCCTAAACCAAAAACTACCCCTAACCCTAACCTGACATCTAACCCTATCCATTACCCTAATTGAAATGATACTCTTAGCCCTAACCTTAAGACTAACCCTAAACCTAAAGCTACCCCTAACCCTAACATGACATCTAACCCTATCCATTAACCTACCTCTAAATATAACCTTAGCCCTAACCCTAACACTAACCCTACCCTTAACTGTAAATCTAACCCTAGACATAATCCTAAACCTAACCCTAACCCTAGCACTAACCCTAGCTCAAAACCTAACCTGTACCCTAAACCTAACCAAAACCCTAACCCTAGCCTTAGCCCTAACCCTAACTCTAGCCCTAACCCTAAATCTAGCCCTAATCCTATCCAAAACCGTAGCCCTAACCCTAGCTCTAATGCTATTCATTACCCTAACAATATTCTTAACCCAAATGCTAACCCTAGGCCTATCCCTAATCCTACCAATTACCCTAATCTTAACCTGAATCCTAAACCTGAATCCTAAACCTAAACCTATCCATAAACCTAATCCTAATACTAACCCTAACCCTAATTTGAGCCCAAACCCTAATAATTAACCTAACACAAACCTGAAACCTGACCCTGACTCTAAAAAGACACCTTACTCTTAACATGGGTCTTACCCTAAACCTAACATTAGACCTAGCCATGAACCTAACCCTATAACTATCCTGGCCGTAACCCTAAACCTGACATTATCCTTATCCCTAAAACTTGCTCTAACCCTAACACAAATCCTCATACTAACCCCAAATCCAGCCTTAATTCTAACACAAACCTAACCCTAGACCTAAACCTAATTCTAATCATTGCCCTAGCCCTAAACTTAGCTATAACCCCATCCCTTCCCCTAATCCTATCACTAAACTTAATCTTAAAAATAGCCCTAACCCTAGGCCTAACCCTAACACCAATCCTAGACATATTCCTAGCCCTAATTAATTTTGCCCTAAACTTAACCCTAACCCTAGCCTTAAGACTAACTCCTACTATCGCTATAGCTCTATCCCTAGTTCTAACCCTATCCCTTACAGTAACCCAAACACTAGACCTAACCTTAGCCCTAACCCTAGCCATAGCCCTAGACCTAGAATTAACCATAACTCTAAATGTACCCCTAAGCCTAAACTCACACTATCACTAGCAATAACACTAACATTAATCATAAAACTACATTTACCTTTAGCCTTAGCCCTAAAATATAATGAGCCATAGCACTAACCCTAAACCTTAAGTAAAACCAAGTCCTAACCCTACATCTAGCCCTAAGTCTACCTCTAATTTGATTCCTATCCCCAACCCTAAAACTAACCCTGATCCTTACTCTGAACCTTACACTAACCCTGGCTCAAAACATCACCCTCAACTTAAACCATAAACTTAAATTAGCCCTAGTCATAACCCTAGTCCTTACATCAGCTGTATCCCTAACACTAGCCATAATGTAACCCAAAATCTAGCCCTATGCAAGCCCAAACCTTAGCTTTAACCCTAAATCTAAACCTCAACCAAGTTCTAACCATTACCCTAAACCTATCCCTAACTTTAATCCTTGCAATAACCCTAAACCTAACACTAAACCTAACGCTAACACTAACCATAACCCTAAACATAACCCTAACCCTAAACATAAACAAACACTAAAACCTAGACGTAACACTAACCCTAAAACCGGCCCTAATTGTAACCCTAGTTTTTACATTAGCCATAGCACTAAAGCTAACACAAAACTAGCCTAGTCCTAATCCAAGCTCTAACTCTAGCTTTAACCCTAACCCTATACCTAACCCTAGCCCTAACCCTAACCCTATCCCTAACACTAGCGTTAACCCTATCCCTTACCCTAAGCCAAACTCTAACCCTAAATCTACCCTAGTTCTAAATCTGATTCTTAGCCTAACCAAAAACCTAACTCTGTTACTAATTCTAACCCTAATCCTCAATCTAGCTGTATCACTATCCAAAACCATAACCCTGACACTGACCCTTATTCTGACCCTAACACTAAACATAGGTCTAAATCTGACCCTAAACCAAAACCAACCCCTAACATTGGCACTACCTTAACCATATAACTAAACTTTACCCTAACACTAGACCTAGACCTATACTTAATCCTTTATCTAGTGATAACTCTGAGCCTAGCCCTAAACAAAATCTTAGTACTAGCCCTAATAATAACCCTTAATGTAACCCAAACACAAACCCTACCCCTAGACCAAAACCTAGTCCTAATGCTGGCCCTAACAATAAACCTAACCCTAAACCGAACACTGACCCTTACCCTAACAAAAACCCTTGCTCTAAACTTTATTGTAACAAAAAACATAACCCTAACACTAGACCTAGCCATATCACTAACCCTGAAACTAGCCATCACCATAGGCCAAAACCTACCTCTAACTCTATCCATTACCCTAACCCTAAAACTATCCCTAATGCTAACCGTAGCCCTAATCCTCACACTGACTCTAACCCTAATCCTCATCCTAATCCAAACACTAGCTCAATCCCTTCCCTTAAACTTAAACTAACCCTAACACTAACCCATGAACTAAACCTAACCCTAATCTTAACCCTAGCCCTAATCCTAACATTAACCCTATCCCTAACCCTAGCTCTAAGCCTACATATTACCCTAACTCTAACCCTAAACTTAATGATAACCCTAGCCCAAACCCTAGCTCTAACCCTACCCATTACCCTAACCCTAACCCTAACCATGATGATAACCCTAGCCCTTACCCTAAATCTACATTAACACTAACCCTAGACATAACCATAAACTTAACCCTTGTCATAGAGCTAACCCTTGATCAAACTGTAACCATTACCCTAAACCTAACCCTAAGCCTATCCCTAATTCTAACCTTAAGCCAAAACCTAACCTTAACCCTAACTCTAACACGACATCAAACCCTATCCAATACCCTAAACCTAATGATAACTCTATCCCTAACCTTAACACTAACCTTGACCCTAACCTTATCTATAACCTAGACCTAACCCTAAACCTAACCCTTGACCTAGTGCTAACTGTAGCTCAAACTCTAAACCTTATCCTAAACCTAAACCTAACCCTAACTCTAGGCCTAACCCCAACTCTAGCCCTAATACAGACCATAACTCTAGCCCTAACCCTATCCATTATCCTAAGCACAACCATAACCCTAAGGCTACCCCTTAGGCCTAACCCTAACCCTTTTGCTAACTCTAACCCTATCAATTACTCTACACCTAACATGAACCCTAAACCAAAACCTATCATTACCCTAACCAAACCCTAATGCTAATTCAAGCTCTAAACCTAAACCCTAACCTTAACTAAACCTGAAACCTAATTCTAACCTTAATAATACCCCTAGCTCTAAACCTGACCCTTGCCCTAAACCGAACCCTTACACTAGATCTAGCCATGAATCTAACCCACAATCTATCGCTAATGTAAGCTTCGACCTGACACTAGCACTAGCACCAATTCTTGCCATAACCCTAAAACAAACCCTAGCCCTCATCCTAGCCCTAATCCTAGCCTTATTACTAAACAAAACCATAACACTAGCACTAACCAAATTCTAACATTTGACCTAGTCCTAAAACTAGCTCTAACCCCATCCCTTCTTCTGAACCTAACCCTATCCCTAAACCTAAACCTAAGCCTAAAACTAAGCCTAACCCTAATACAAATGCTAGACCTAATCCTAGCCCTAATTTAGCCCTAAACCTAACCTAACCACATCCTTAAGACTAACTCTAATGCTCTCATAAGTCCTATTTCTAGTTCTAACCCTGTCCCTTACCATAATCCTATCACATGCCTTTACATTAGCCCTAACCCTAACTCTAGCCCTAATCCTATATCTAACCCTAACTCTAAATCTAACCCTAACCCTAAGGTATACCTCTCACTAAAACAAGCTGTAACACTAATACTAATCCTAAAACTATCCCCAACCTAGTCCTAGCCCAACAAAACAACCGAGCCATAGCCCTAAGACTAACCTTGAATATAAAAACCAAACCCTAAGCCTACACCTAGCCCTAAACCTAGCCTTAATTCTAGTCCTATCCCTAACCCTAAAACAAACCCTGACCCTGACTCTGATCCTAACACTAATCCTAGCTCTAAACATCACTCAAAAATTAAACCTAAACCTAACCCTAGATGTAGCCCTAACACTAACACTAAAACTAGTTTTAATCGTAACCCTAGTTATTACATTGGCTGTAGCCCTAAAGCTAGCCCTAACCTAACCCAAAACATATCCCTAATCAGAGCCCTAATACTACCTTTAACTCTAACCATACACCTAATTCTAGCCCTAAACCTTACCCTAAACTTAACCCTAACCCTAAAGCTTGACATAACCCAAAACCTAACCTTAATCCTAACCATAAACCTAGCCCTAACCCCAGCTGTAACCCTATTCATTACCCTAATCCTAAACCTAACCCTAATGCTAATCCTAGGATAACCCTAAACCTATTCCTAACCCTAAACGTATACATTACCCTAAACCTAATCTGAACCCTGAACCTAACCATATCCATAAACTTATTCCAAACACTAATAATATTAACCCTACAACTATCTCTAACCATAACCCTAAACCTGACATTAACCATAGCCCAAATGAAGCCCTAACCCTAAAACAAACTCTAGCCCTAATCCTAGCCCTAATCTTAGCCTTAATTCTAAACTTAACCCTAACCATAGACCTAACCCTAATTTTAACCCTAATCCTAGTTTTAAAGCTAGCTATAACATGATATCTAATCATAACCATAACCATAACCCTAGCCATAAACCTAGGCTCAGCCTTAATACTAACCCTAGCTCTAATCCTAGCCCTAATTAAGCCCTAAGTCTAACTCTAAATACAACCCTAACACTAAGACTAACTCTAACTCTCGCCCTTGCCCTAGCCCTAGTTCTAACCCAATCACTTATAATAACTCAAACCCTAATCCTAGCCCTAACCCTAGCCCTAACATTCGCTGTAGCCCTAAACCAAGATCTAATCCTAACTCTAACCCTAAACATAACCCTAACCCTAAATGTTACTCTAACCCTAACCCCAAAACAGCCCTAATCATATACATAACCCTACCCATAATCTTAGGTCTAACCCTATCCATTACCCTAATGATAACCCTTATACTAACCCTAGGCCTAACCATAACCCTATCCATTACACTAAACCACACCTAAACCCTAAACCTAACCTTTCATTACCTTAACCTGAATCCCTAATGATAATTCAAGCCCTAAACCTAAACCCTAACCTAACCCAAACCCGCACCTTGATCCTGACCTTAATAATAACCCTAGCACTAAAACTGACCTTTAGTATACACCTAAATCCTACACTGGACCAAGCCATAAACCTAACACTAAATCTATCCCTAACTGTAAACCTAGACCTGACATTAGCCCTAGCACTAATACTAGCCCTAACCTAGCTTTAGTCATAACCCTAAAAATAACCCTAGCCCTAACCCTAATAGTAATCCTTGCCCTAACCCTCAATCTATCTATAACCCAGCTGGAGGTAGTCGAGTTGGAAACCTGGTATCTGATAAGCTGCAGAACCAAGCTGGTAGCCACACCTACTGATAGATGGCGAGTAAGGTTTTGCAAGATGGATACCATTTATTACCCATGTATGGTGTTTGGTGAGGTGGGTGGTTCTGGAGTGACATTGTGCTGTGTCCAGAGCTCAGTCTGGTGACTTGCAAGCAAAGCCTCTGTGTTCTTTTGCTGCCTTCCGTCTATGCAAAGAGTGCCTATGTGGCTGAGACTCTGTCTGCGCCCAGAGAAACTGTGCAGCCCAGCATTCCATTTGCACCAAGATCACCCAGGCGGCCCTAGATTTCTTCAAATTTCTATGATACTGGGCAGGATTCATCCTTTGCTTAACCTTACTATGCTCCACAAGTTTGGACCTTGTCGGTTCAATGGTTTGCTGTCAGTAACAGTTTGTATTTTAAGGTTTCCCTTCATTATGGCTTATTGATGTGATTGAAAATTGAGCTGGAAATCAAACAGGGTTGGCAGGATGTGCTTGAAATTTTACACAATTAGTTTTCAGTGGGTACTCTCTGGTTTCTTTTGAAGGTAGGCAAAAGATGAAGCATGCAAAAGAAACTGTATTTGAGAGCCCTTAAGGAGAAATCAGTGAAACATGTATGTACTAAAATAAGTCTCCCAAAAATTTGATCAGATTTCTTTGATACTACACAGTATTCATCTTTTAGCTTGCTCCACTAGGCTCCCCAAGGTTGAAACTTCTAGGATCAATGGTTCTCTAAACAGGTAAGAGTTATTCTTATGGTTAGGGTTAGGGCTAGCTTTAGAGCTAGTGTTAGGGTTAGAGATTGTTTTGTTCAAATTTCTTTGATACTGGGAAGATTTATCTTTTATGTAGCCTTACTATGTGGGCCAGTTTGGGGCCTTCTCAGTTCAATGGTTCGCTTTTGTGAATAGTTTGTTTTTAATGTCTCATTTCATTTTGACCTATATGGGTAAATGAGAATGGAGCTGGAAATAGAGGGTTGGTGCTAGCTGGTTGAAATTTCACATACTCAATCAGTTATCTGTGGGCACTCTCTGGTTTCTTCCTTGTAAAAGTAGTGATAACCTGAAGCATGCAAAACAAGTTTATCCAAGAGCACTTTAGGAGAAAACAGGGCAATATGCATGTACTGAAATACCTCCACCAATTATTTGGTCAGATTTCTTTGATACTGTGCAGGATTCATATGTAAGCTTTCCCCACTAGTCTTCCCAAGTTTAAAACTTGTATGATCAAAGGTTCTCTTAACAGGTTAGGCTTAGGGTTATGGTTAGAGTTAGGGTTGTATATAGTGTTAAGGTTAGAATTAATTTTTGACAACTTTTTGGATACTGGGCAGGATTTATCTTTTTCCTATTCTTGGTATGCTCCCCATGTTTAGGCCTCCTAGTAAAAGGGTTTGCTCTCAGGAGCAGCTTTAATTTTCATCTTTCACTTTATTTTGCCCTATAGGGGTGAATGGAAATGGAGCTGGACTCAAACAGGATTTTTCCTAGCTGCTTGAAACTTCATACACTCAATCAGTTCTCAGTGCACATTCTCTCATTTGTTTTTTTTTGTGGTAGTAGCCCAAAGCTGAATTAGAAAGAAATAGTACTTAAAATGAAGCAAGGAAAAATAATTTATCCAAGAGCAAATTAGGTGAAAACAGGGAAATATACAGGTACTGAAATACCTCCCCCAATTACTTGGTTGAATTCTTTGATACTGCAGAGGATTCATCTGTTAGATTACCACCCTGGGCTCCTTTATTTGGGGACTACTATGATCAATGGTTTTCAAAACAGGTTCAGTTAGATTTAGGTCTAGGGTTACAGCTAATATTTTGTTACATTTAGTTTTGTTCAAATTTCTTTGATACTGGGCAGGATTCAACTTTTACCTAGCCTTACTATATTCTTTGGTTTGGGCCTCTTGGGTCAAGGGTTTGCTCTTCTGAACAGTTTGTATTTTAGGTTTTCATTTTATTTTTACCTGTGCGTGTAAATGGAAATGGAGCTGGAAATCCAACAGGGTTGTTGCTAGCTACTTCAAACCTCACACACTCAATCAGTTTTCTATGGGAATTCTATGGTTTATTCCTTGTAAAACTAGACCTAAGCTGAAGCATGCAAAGCAACTTTATGTGAGAGCACTTTAGGAGAAAACAGAGAAATATGCATGTACTGAACTACCTCCCCAATTATTTGGTCAGATTTCTTTGATATTGTGAAAGATTCATCTGTTAGCCTGCACAACTTGGCTCCACAATTGTGGAACTTCTAGGATCAAAGGGACTATAAACAGGTTAAAGTTAGTGTTAAAGTTAGTGTTAGGACTAGGATTAGACCTAGTGTTAAAATAAGAGATAGTATTGTTTTCAGATTTCTATGATACTGTGAAGGATTCATCTTTTTCCAATTTTTACTATACTCCAAATATTTGGGCCTCCTACATAAAGGGTTTGCTTTCAGGAACAGTTACAATTTTAATGTTTCTCTTCTCTTTGCCCTGTAGGGGTGAATGGAAATAAAGCTGGAAATCAAACAGTGTTAGGGCTAGCTGCTTGAAACTTCACACACTCCATCAACTTTCAGTGAGCATAATCTGGTGTTTGCCATGGAAGTAGCCCTAAGTTGATGTAGAAAGTAACAGCTTCATCTCTGGGTGCTTTAGGCGCAAGCAGAATACCCATGAAATGAAAGAGCTTCAAATTTTTTAGTTGGATTAATTTGATACCGTACAGTATTCATTCTTGTCCTAGTCTTAGTAGGCTCCCCAAGTTGTGGTCTTCAAGGTTCAACGGTTCAGTGTCAGGAATAGTTTGAATATTTTAGGTTTCACTTCGTTAGGGCCTATAGGTGTGAATGCAATGGAGCTGGAAATAAAACAGTGTTGGTCCTAACAGCATGAAACTTCACACACTCAATCAGCTCTCTGTAGGCACTCTTTGTTTTTTCTTTGTGAAAGTACCTTAAGCTGAAGCATGAAAAACAATGTATCCATCAGCACTTTAAGATTAAAAAAACAGATAAATATGAATGTACTAAAACACTTCCCCAAATTTTTCATCAAATTTCTTTGATACTGCACAAGATTCATCTGCTAAGTTGTGCCGATAGGCTCCCCAAGTTTTTGACTTCTATGATCATAGGTACTCCAAACAAGTTAGAATTAGTTTAGGTTTGGGTTAGATCTAGTGTTAGGGTTAGAGTGAATTTTGTTCAAATTCATTTGATACTTAGCATAATTGATCTTTTACCTAGTCTTAGTATTTTTCCCAAGTTTGGGCCTTATCCCGTCAATGGTTTGCTGTCAGGAACAGTTTGTATTATAAGGTTTCCTTCATATTGACCTATACAGGTAAATGGAAATGGGACTTGAAATCAAACAGGATTGGTGCTCGCTGTTTAAAACTGCACACACTCAATCAGTTCTATGTGGGCACTCTGGTTTCTTCCTTGTGAAGTTTTCCCAAAGCTGAAGCATGCAAAACCATCTGTATCCAAAAGTACTGTTGGAGACAACAGGGAAATATACATGTACTGAACTACCTCCCAAAATTATTTGGTCAGATTTCTTTGATACTGCATAGGATTCATCTGTTAGCTTGACCAACTAGGCTCCCTTAATTTTGGACTTCTATGATAAAATATTCTCTAAGGGTTAGGTTTATGGTTAAGGTAAGGTCTAGGTTTAAACCTAGTGTTAGATTTAGAGTCAGTTTTGTTCATGTATCTTTGATACTGGGCAGGATTCATTTTTTTATCTAGCCTCACAATGTTCCCCAGTTTGGGCCTTCTCAGTTCAATTGTTTGTTGTCAGGAACAGTTTGTATTTTAAGGTTTCACTTTATTTTGAACTATTTTGTTGAAGAGAAA
Organism: Marmota marmota marmota; assembly: GCF_001458135.2. Taxonomy (NCBI): domain Eukaryota; kingdom Metazoa; phylum Chordata; class Mammalia; order Rodentia; family Sciuridae; genus Marmota; species Marmota marmota. The sequence goes on along the minus strand of NW_026002436.1, from coordinate 792,993 downwards.
TGGAGCATGAAATCAAACAGGGTTAGTGCTAGCTGCTTGAAACTGCACACACTCAACCAGTTCTCTGTGGGAACTCTCTTGAGTTTGTTTCTTGTGAATGTTTCCCTCAGCTGAAACATGCAAAGCAACTTTATCCCAGAGCACTTTTGGAAAAATCAAGGAAATATGCATGTACTGAAACACTTCCCCCAATTATTTGCACAGATTTCTTTGATTCTGTTCAGGATTCATCTGTTAGTTTTCCCCCACTAGGCTCCTTTAGTTTGGGACTTCTATGATCAAAGGTTTTCTAAACAGGCTAGGGTGAGCTGTACTGTTAGAATTAAGGATAGATCTAGTGTTTGGTTTACAGTAGTTTTGTTCAAATTTCTTTGATATTAGACAGGATTTATCTTTTACCTAACCTTAATAGGTTCCCCAGATTTGGGCTTTCTAAGTTCACTGGTTTGCTGTCAGTATTTCAGTTTTTATTTTAAGGTTTCACTTCATTTGGACCTATATTGGTAAATGGAAATGGAGCTGGAAATCAAACAGGGTTTTTGCTAGCTGCATGAAACTTCACACATTCAATCAATTCTCTGTGAGGATGCTCTGGATTTATCCTTGTGAAAGTATCTCAAAGATGAAGCATGCAAAAACAACACTGTGCTAGAGCATTTTAGGAGACAACAGAAAAATATGCATGTACTGAACTATTTGAAAACAGTGAAGCAGCTAAAAGAGTCTGTAACAACCTATGGTCCTCAAGCACCCTTCACTGTAAGCATGGTCAAATCCATTAACAACTTGAACATGATGCCAATAGATTGGGCTAATATGTGTAAAGCTGTGCTAAATGGAGGACAATACCTGTTATGGAAGGTTGCCAATGAGGAATTTTGCAAGGAGATGGCTAGGCGAAATGCAGCAGCTGGTTATACTCAGAGAAATCTAGATATGTTGTTAGGAAAGGGACCTTATGAGGATCAGCAGCAACAAATTGCATATGATCCTGGTGTATACGCACAAATTGCTACAGATGCAGTTAAGGCATGGAAGACTTTACAAGGAAATGGAGGTTTACAAGGTCAATTATCTAAGGTAATACAAGGAGCTAATGAACCTTATGCTGAATTTATAGATAGGCTTATTCAAACATCTACTAGAGTTTTTGGGAATACAGAATAAGCAATGCCATTACTAAAACAACTGGCTTATGAGCAATCGAATCATTGGTGCAGAGAAGTCATTAGACCATGGAAACATGAAGATATAAACACATATATTAAATTATGTAGAGACATTAATGAACAAGAGCAAGTCGTGGCAGCTGCAGTAAAACAGGCTTTAGAACAAGGGAAAGTCGTGGCAGCTGCAGTAAAACAGGCTTTATATGCCAGGCCAAGAACATAACAAGGGCAAATTGTGGCAGCTGCAGTAAAACAGGCTTTAGATGCCAGGCCAAGAACATGCTACAATTGTGAACAAACAGGACATTTTAAAAGGAATTGCCCCATTGGAGGAGGGTTTAACAAAACTAGGTATCAAAGGAGTAGAATACCAGGTATTTGCCCACGATGCCGTAGAGGGAGACATTGGGCTAATGAATGCCGTTCTCAAACCACCATAGAGGGTACTCCATTATCAAAAAACGAACAAGGACCAGGTGTTTATCCACGATATCGTGGAGAAAGGCAT